>NC_056747.1:680832543-680952543 GCF_019279795.1 Protopterus annectens | reverse complement strand
AGACAAATACATTGCTCTTAAGTACTATATCCATAAGCATACATGCACTTTTCATTGTAAGAAAATTTCTTAATAGGTGTAGGCCTTCCTCATTAGGAATTGAGGTGAATAAGGACATCAAGTGTTACTAAATACATGTTCTTAGTATTACTTGGTATGTGATTGAATTTAAAGAGGCATTCCAGGAAATTTTTTGAATCTTTTAGCACAACTTCTACTTCATTTAAAACTGGTCTCACCTACCTTTCAAGAAAGATGGAGTACGGTTCTGTTAGCCATCCTTTGCCGGCTACAATTGGTCTAAAGGGTGGTCTAACTTCATGTATTTTAGGCTGCCCTTGAAATGATGGAATCAAGGGATGTTCAACTGTAAGGAACTGAACCAGTTCTAACGACAAATTTTATCTACGCATACTGTCATTGATATTAATCCTCATCAATTGCTGCATTGTATGTATTTCCACAAAGGTAATGATTTTATATACTTTCTTATCAGACAGCATACGATATAACGAATTAAAATAAAACTCCCTATCCATCACTACTGTCATACCTCCCTTTTCGGGAGGTCTATTAACCAGAGATGTATCTGTCTGGAGATGTTTCAATGCCACCTTCTCTTGTTTAGTTACATTTACATACCTGTTATGTTGGAGATGTTTCAGTGCTACCTTCTCTTGTTTAGTTACATTTACATACCTGTTATGTTGGAGATGTTTCAGTGCTACCTTCTCTTGTTTAGTTAGATTTTCTTACCTGTTATGTTGGAGATGTTTCAGTGCTACCTTTTCTTGTTTAGTTAGATTTACATACGTGTTATGTTGGAGATGTTTCAGTGCTACCATCTCTTGTTTAGTTAGATTTACTTACCTGTTATGTTCGAGATGTTTCAGTGCTACCTTCTCTTGTTTAGTTAGATTTACATACGTGTTATGTTGGAGATGTTTCAGTGCTACCTTCTCTTGTTTAGTTAGATTTACATACCTGTTATGTTGGACATGTTTCAGAGCTACCTTCTCTTGTTTAGTTAGATTTACTTACCTGTTATGTTTGGAGATGTTTCAGTGCTACCTTCTCTTGTTTAGTTACATTTACATACCTGTTATGTTGGAGATGTTTCAGTGCTACCTTCTCTTGTTTAGTTAGATTTACTTACCTGTTATGTTTGGAGATGTTTCAGTGCTACCTTCTCTTGTTTAGTTACATTTACATACCTGTTATGTTGGAGATGTTTCAGTGATACCTTCTCTTGTTTAGTTACATTTACATACCTGTTATGTTGGAGATGTTTCAGTGCTACCTTCTCTTGTTTAGTTAGATTTACATACGTGTTATGTTGGAGATGTTTCAGTGCTACCATCTCTTGTTTAGTTAGATTTACTTACCTGTTATGTTCGAGATGTTTCAGTGCTACCTTCTCTTGTTTAGTTAGATTTACATACGTGTTATGTTGGAGATGTTTCAGTGCTACCATCTCTTGTTTAGTTAGATTTACATACCTGTTATGTTCGAGATGTTTCAGTGCTACCTTCTCTTGTTTAGTTACATTTACATACCTGTTATGTTGGACATGTTTCAGAGCTACCTTCTCTTGTTTAGTTAGATTTACTTACCTGTTATGTTGGAGATGTTTCAGTGCTACCTTCTCTTCTTTAGTTACATTTACATACCTGTTATGTTTGAGATGTTTCAGTGCTACCTTCTCTTGTTTAGTTACATTTACATACATGTTATGTTGGAGATGTTTCAGTGCTACCATCTCTTGTTTAGTTAGATTTACTTACCTGTTATGTTGGAGATTAGATTTTTCAGTGCTACCTTCTCTTGTTTAGTTAGATTTACATACCTGTTATGTTGGAGATGTTTCAGTGCTACCTTCTCTTGTTTAGTTAGATTTTCTTACCTGTTATGTTGGAGATGTTTCAGTGCTACCTTCTCTTGTTTAGTTAGATTTACATACCTGTTATGTTGGAGATGTTTTAGTGCTACCTTCTCTTGTTTAGTTAGATTTACTTACCTGTTATGTTGGAGATGTTTCAGTGCTACATTCTCTTGTTTAGTTAGATTTACATACCTGTTATGTTGGAGATGTTTCAGTGCTACCATATCTTGTTTAGTTAGATTTACTTACCTGTTATGTTGGAGATATTTCAGTGCTACATTCTCTTGTTTAGTTAGATTTACATACCTGTTATGTTGGAGATGTTTCAGGCTACCTTCTCTTGTTTAGTTACATTTACATACCTGTTATGTTGGAGATGTTTAAGTGCTACCTTCTCTTGTTTAGTTAGATTTACATACCTGTTATGTTGGAGATGTTTCGGTGCTACCTTCTCTTGTTTAGTTACATTTACATACCTGTTATGTTGGAGATGTTTCAATGCCACCTTCTCTTGTTTAGTTACATTTACATGCCTGTTATGATGGAGATGTTTCAGTGCCACCTTCTCTTGTTTAGTTACATTCACATACCTGTTATGTTGGAGATGTTTCAGTGCCACCTTCTCTTTTTAGTTGCATTTACATACCTGTTATGTTTGGATATGTTTCAGTGCTACCTTCTCTTGCTACCTAGATTTACTTACCTGTTATGTTGGGGATGTTTCAGTGCTACATTCTCTTGTTTAGTTAGATTTACTTACCTGTTATGTTGGAGATGTTGCAGTGCTACCTTCTCTTGTTTAGTTAGATATACATACCTGTTATGTTGGAGATGTTTCAGTGCCACCTTCTCTTGTTTAGTTAGATATACATACCTGTTATGTTGGAGATGTTTCAGTGCTACCTTCTCTTGTTTAGTTACATTTACATACCTGTTATGTTGGAGATGTTTCAGTGCTACCTTCTCTTGTTTAGTTACATTTACACACCTGTTATGTTGGAGATGTTTCAGTGCAGCCTTTTCTTGTTTAGTTACATTTACATACCTGTTATGTTGGAAATGTTTCAGTGCTACCTTCTCTTGTTTAGTTAGATTTACATACCTGTTATGCTTGGAGATGTTTCAGTGCTACCTTCTCTTGTTCAGTTAGATTTACTTACCTGTTATGTTGGAGATGTTTCAGTGCTGCCTTCTCTTGTTTAGTTACATTTACACACCTGTTATGTTGGAGATGTTTCAGTGCTGCCTTCTCTTGTTTAGTTACATTTACATACCTGTTATGTTGGAGATGTTTCAGTGCTGCCTTCTCTTGTTTAGTTACATTTACACACCTGTTATGTTGGAGATGTTTCAGTGCAGCCTTTTCTTGTTTAGTTACATTTACATACCTGTTATGTTGGAAATGTTTCAGTGCTACCTTCTCTTGTTTAGTTAGATTTACATACCTGTTATGTTGGAGATGTTTCAGTGCTACCTTCTCTTGTTTAGTTAGATTTACATACCTGTTATGTTGGAGATGATTCAGTGCTACCATCTCTTGTTTAGTTAGACTTACTTACCTGTTATGCTGGAGATGTTTCAGTGCTACCTTCTCTTGTTTAGTTACATTTACATACCTGTTATGTTGGAGATGTTTCAGTGCTACATTCTCTTGTTTAGTTACATTTACATACCTGTTATGTTGGAGATGTTTCAGTGCTACCTTCTCTAGTTTAGTTAGATTTACATACCTGTTATGTTGGAGATGTTTCAGTCCTACCTTCTATTGTTTAGTTAGATATACATACCTGTTATGTTGGAGATGTTTCAGTGCTACCTTCTCTTGTTTTGTTACATTTACATACCTGTTATGTTGGAGATGCTTCAGTGCTGCCTTCTCTTGTTTAGTTACATTTACATACCTGTTATGTTGGAGATGTTTCAGTGCTGCCTTCTCTTGTTTAGTTACATTTACACACCTGTTATGTTGGAGATGTTTCAGTGCAGCCTTCTCTTGTTTAGTTACATTTACATACCCGTTATGTTGGAGATCTTTCAGTGCTACCTTCTCTTGTTTAGTTACATTTACATACGTGTTATGGTGGAGATGTTTCAGTACTACCTTCTCTTGTTTAGTTGCATTTACATACCTGTTATGTTGGAGATGTTTCAGAGCTACCTTCCCTTGTTTAGTTAGATTTACATAGCTGTTATGCTGGAGATGTTTCAGTGCTACCTTCTCTTGTTTAGTTACATTTACATACCTGTTATGTTGGAGATGTTTCAGTGCTACCTTCTCTTGTTTAGTTAGATTTACATACCTGTTATGCTTGGAGATGTTTCAGTGCTACCTTCTCTTGTTTAGTTAGATTTACTTACCTGTTATGTTGGAGAAGTTTCAGTGCTACCTTCTCTTGTTTAGTTAGATTTACCTACCTGTTATGTTGGAGATGTTTCAGTGCTACCTTCTCTTGTTTAGTTAGATTTACATACCTGTTATGTTGGAGATGATTCAGTGCTACCGTCTCTTGTTTAGTTAGATTTACTTACCTGTTATGCTGGAGATGTTTCAGTGCTACCTTCTCTTGTTTAGTTACATTTACATACCTCTTATTTTGGAGATGTTTCAAAGCTACATTCTCTTGTTTAGTTACATTTACATACCTGTTATGTTCGAGATGTTTCAGTGCTACCTTCTCTAGTTTAGTTAGATTTACATACCTGTTATGTTGGAGATGTTTCAGTCCTACCTTCTGTTGTTTAGTTAGATTTACATAGCTGTTATGTTGGAGATGTTTTAGTGCTACCTTCTCTTGTTCAGTTACATTTACATACCTCTTATTTTGTAGATGTTTCAGTGCTACCTTCTCTTGTTTAGTTAGATTTACATACCTGTTATGCTGGAGATGTTTCAGTGCTACCTTCTCTTGTTTAGTTACATTTACATACCTGTTATGTCGGAGATGTTTCAGTGCTACCTTCTCTTGTTTAGTTAGATTTACATACCTGTTATGTTTGGAGATGTTTCAGTGCTACCTTTTCTAGTTTAGTTAGATCTACATACCTGTTATGTTGGAGATATTTCAGTCCTATCTTCTCTTGTTTAGTTAGATTTACATAGCTGTTATGTTGGAGATGTTTTAGTGCTGCCTTCTCTTTTTTAGTTAGATTTACTTACCTGTTATGTTGGAGATGTTTCAGTGCTACATTCTGTTGTTTAGTTAGATTTACATACCTGTTAAGTTGGAGATGTTTCAGTGCTACCATCTCTTGTTTAGTTAGATTTACTTACTTGTTATGTTCGAGATGTTTCAGTGCTACATTCTCTTGTTTAGTTAGATTTACATACCTGTTATGTTGGCGATGTTTCATGCTATCTTCTCTTGTTTAGTTACATTTACATACCTGTTATGTTGGACATGTTTCAGTGCTACCTTCTCTTATTTAGTTAGATTTACATACCTGTTATGTTGGAGATGTTTCAGTGCTACCTTCTCTTGTTTAGTTACATTTACATACCTGTTATGTTGGAGATGTTTCAATGCCACCTTCTCTTGTTTAGTTACATTTACATACTTGTTATGTTGGAGATGTTTCAGTGCTGCCTTCTCTTGTTTAGTTACATTCACACACCTGTTATGTTGGAGATGTTTCAGTGCAGCCTTCTCTTGTTTAGTTACATTTACATACCTGTTATGTTGGATATCTTTCAGTGCTACCTTCTTTTGTTTAGTTACATTTACATACATGTTATGTTGGAGATGTTTCAGTGCTACCTTCTCTTGTTTAGTTGCATTTACATACCTGTTATGTTGGAGATGTTTCAGAGCTACCTTCCCTTGTATAGTTAGATTTACATACCTGTTATGCTGGAGATGTTTCAGTGCTACCTTCTCTTGTTTAGTTACATTTACATACCTGTTTTGTTGGAGATGTTTCAGTGCTACCTTCTCTTGTTTAGTTAGATTTACATACCTGTTATGCTTGGAGATGTTTCAGTGCTACCTTCACTTGTTTAGTTAGATTTACATACCTGTTATGTTGGAGATGTTTCAGTGCTACCGTCTCTTGTTTAGTTAGATTTACCTACCTGTTATGTTGGAGATGTTTCAGTGCTACCTTCTCTTGTTTAGTTAGATTTACATACCTGTTATGTTGGAGATGATTCATTGCTAACATCTCTTGTTTAGTTAGATTTACTTACCTGTTATGTTGGAGATGTTTCAGTGCTACCTTCTCTTGTTTAGTTTGATTTACTTACCTGTTATGTTGGAGATGTTTCAGTGCTGCCTTCTTTTGTTTAGTTACATTTACATACCTGTTATGTTGGAGATGTCTCACTACTGCCTTCTCTTGTATAGTTACATTTCCACACCTGTTGTGTTGGAGATGTTTCAGTGCTGCCTTCTCTTGTTTAGCTACATTTACATATCTGTTATGTTGGAGATCTTTCAGTGCTACCTTCTTTTGTTTAGTTACATTTACATACATGTTATGTTGGAGATGTTTCAGTGCTACCTTCCCTTGTTTAGTTGCATTTACATACCTATTATGTTTGGATATGTTTCAGTGCTACCTTCTCATGTTTAGTTAGATTTACTTACCTGTTATGTTGGGGATGTTTCAGTGCTACATTCTCCTGTTTAGTTAGATTTACTTACCTGTTATGTTGGAGATGTTTCAGTACTACCTTCTCTTGTTTAGTTAGATATACATACCTGTTATGTTGGAGATGTTTCAGTGCTACCTTCTCTTGTTTTGTTACATTTACATACCTGTTATGTTGAAGATGTTTCAGTGCTGCCTTCTCTTGTTTAGTTACATTTACATACCTGTTATGTTGGAGATGTTTCAGTGCTACCTTCTCTTGTTTTGTTACATTTACATACCTGTTATGTTGGAGATGCTTCAGTGCTGCCTTCTCTTGTTTAGTTACATTTACATACCTGTTATGTTGGAGATGTTTCAGTGCTGCCTTCTTTTGTTTAGTTACATTTACACACCTGTTATGCTGGAGATGTTTCAGTGCAGCCTTTTCTTGTTTAGTTACATTTACATACCTGTTATGTTGGAGATGTTTCAGTGCTACCTTCTCTTGTTTAGTTACATTTACATACATGTTATGTTGGAGATGTTTCAGTGCTACCTTCTCTTGTTTAGTTGCATTTACATACCTGTTATGTTGGAGATGTTTCAGAGCTACCTTCCCTTGTTTAGTTAGATTTACATACCTGTTATGCTGGAGATGTTTCAGTGCTACCTTCTCTTGTTTAGTTACATTTACATACCTGTTATGTTGGAAATGTTTCAGTGCTACCTTCTCTTGTTTAGTTACATTTACATACCTGTTATGTTAGAGATGTTTCAGTGCTACCTTCTCTAGTTTAGTTAGATTTACATACCTGTTATGTTGGAGATGTTTCAGTCCTACCTTCTATTGTTTAGTTAGATATACATACCTGTTATGTTGGAGATGTTTCAGTACTACCTTCTCTTGTTTAGTTGCATTTACATACCTGTTATGTTGGAGATGTTTCAGAGCTACCTTCCCTTGTTTAGTTAGATTTACATACCTGTTATGCTGGAGATGTTTCAGTGCTACCTTCTCTTGTTTAGTTACATTTACATACCTGTTATGTTGGAGATGTTTCAGTGCTACCTTCTCTTGTTTAGTTAGATTTACATACCTGTTATGCTTGGAGATGTTTCAGTGCTACCTTCTCTTGTTTAGTTAGATTTACTTACCTGTTATGTTGGAGAAGTTTCAGTGCTACCTTCTCTTGTTTAGTTAGATTTACCTACCTGTTATGTTGGAGATGTTTCAGTGCTACCTTCTCTTGTTTAGTTAGATTTACATACCTGTAATGTTGGAGATGATTCAGTGCTACCGTCTCTTGTTTAGTTAGATTTACTTACCTGTTATGCTGGAGATGTTTCAGTGCTACCTTCTCTTGTTTAGTTACATTTACATACCTCTTATTTTGGAGATGTTTCAGTGCTACATTCTCTTGTTTAGTTACATTTACATACCTGTTATGTTCGAGATGTTTCAGTGCTACCTTCTCTAGTTAGTTAGATTTACATACCTGTTATGTTGGAGATGTTTCAGTCCTACCTTCTGTTGTTTAGTTAGATTTACATAGCTGTTATGTTGGAGATGTTTTAGTGCTACCTTCTCTTGTTTAGTTAGATTTACATACCTGTTATGTTTGGAGATGTTTCAGTGCTACCTTCTCTTGTTCAGTTACATTTACATACCTCTTATTTTGGAGATGTTTCAGTGCTACCTTGTCTTGTTTAGTTAGATTTACATACCTGTTATGCTGGAGATGTTTCAGTGCTACCTTCTCTTGTTTAGTTACATTTACATACCTGTTATGTCGGAGATGTTTCAGTGCTACCTTCTCTTGTTTAGTTACATTTACATACCTGTTATGTTTGGAGATGTTTCAGTGCTACCTTTTCTAGTTTAGTTAGATCTACATACCTGTTATGTTGGAGATATTTCAGTCCTATCTTCTCTTATTTAGTTAGATTTACATAGCTGTTATGTTGGAGATGTTTTAGTGCTACCTTCTCTTTTTTAGTTAGATTTACTTACCTGTTATGTTGGAGATGTTTCAGTGCTACATTCTCTTGTTTAGTTAGATTTACATACCTGTTAAGTTGGAGATGTTTCAGTGCTACCATCTCTTGTTTAGTTAGATTTACTTACTTGTTATGTTCGAGATGTTTCAGTGCTACATTCTCTTGTTTAGTTAGATTTACATACCTGTTATGTTGGCGATGTTTCATGCTATCTTCTCTTGTTTAGTTACATTTACATACCTGTTATGTTGGACATGTTTCAGTGCTACCTTCTCTTGTTTAGTTAGATTTACATACCTGTTATGTTGGAGATGTTTTAGTGCTACCTTCTCTTGTTTAGTTACATTTACATACCTGTTATGTTGGAGATGTTTCAATGCCACCTTCTCTTGTTTAGTTACATTTACATACTTGTTATGTTGGAGATGTTTCAGTGCTGTCTTCTCTTGTTTAGTTACATTCACACACCTGTTATGTTGGAGATGTTTCAGTGCAGCCTTCTCTTGTTTAGTTACATTTACATACCTGTTATGTTGGATATCTTTCAGTGCTACCTTCTTTTGTTTAGTTACATTTACATACATGTTATGTTGGAGATGTTTCAGTGCTACCTTCTCTTGTTTAGTTGCATTTACATACCTGTTATGTTGGAGATGTTTCAGAGCTACCTTCCCTTGTATAGTTAGATTTACATACCTGTTATGCTGGAGATGTTTCAGTGCTACCTTCTCTTGTTTAGTTACATTTACATACCTGTTTTGTTGGAGATGTTTCAGTGCTACCTTCTCTTGTTTAGTTAGATTTACATACCTGTTATGCTTGGAGATGTTTCAGTGCTACCTTCTCTTGTTTATTTAGATTTACATACCTGTTATGTTGGAGATGTTTCAGTGCTACCGTCTCTTGTTTAGTTAGATTTACCTACCTGTTATGTTGGAGATGTTTCAGGGCTACCTTCTCTTGTTTAGTTAGATTTACATACCTGTTATGTTGGAGATGATTCATTGCTAACATCTCTTGTTTAGTTAGATTTACTTACCTGTTATGTTGGAGATGTTTCAGTGCTACCTTCTCTTGTTTAGTTTGATTTACTTACCTGTTATGTTGGAGATGTTTCAGTGCTGCCTTCTTTTGTTTAGTTACATTTACATACCTGTTATGTTGGAGATGTCTCACTACTGCCTTCTCTTGTATAGTTACATTTCCACACCTGTTGTGTTGGAGATGTTTCAGTGCTGCCTTCTCTTGTTTAGCTACATTTACATACCTGTTATGTTGGAGATCTTTCAGTGCTACATTCTTTTGTTTAGTTACATTTACATACATGTTATGTTGGAGATGTTTCAGTGCTACCTTCCCTTGTTTAGTTGCATTTACATACCTATTATGTTTGGATATGTTTCAGTGCTACCTTCTCATGTTTAGTTAGATTTACTTACCTGTTATGTTGGGGATGTTTCAGTGCTACATTCTCCTGTTTAGTTAGATTTACTTACCTGTTATGTTGGAGATGTTTCAGTGCTACCTTCTCTTGTTTTGTTACATTTACATACCTGTTATGTTGAAGATGTTTCAGTGCTGCCTTCTCTTGTTTAGTTACATTTACATACCTGTTATGTTGGAGATGTTTCAGTGCTGCCTTCTCTTGTTTAGTTACATTCACACACCTGTTATGTTGGAGATCTTTCAGTGCAGCCTTCTATTGTTTAGTTACATTTACATACCTGTTATGTTGGAGATCTTTCAGTGCTACCTTCTTTTGTTTCGTTACATTTACATACGTGTTATATTGGAGATGTTTCAGTGCTACCTTCTCTTATTTAGTTGCATTTACATACCTGTTATGTTGGAGATGTTTCATTGCTACCTTCCCTTGTTTAGTTAGATTTACATACCTGTTATGCTGGAGATGTTTCAGTGCTACCTTCTCTTGTTTAGTTACACTTACATACCTGTTATGTTGGAGATGTTTCAGTGCTACCTTCTCTTGTTTAGTTAGATCTACATACCTGTTATGTTGGAGATATTTCAGTCCTATCTTCTCTTGTTTAGTTAGATTTACATAGCTGTTATGTTGGAGATGTTTTAGTGCTACCTTCTCTTTTTTAGTTAGATTTACTTACCTGTTATGATGGAGATGTTTCAGTGCTACATTCTCTTGTTTAGTTAGATTTACATACCTGTTAAGTTGGAGATGTTTCAGTGCTACCATCTCTTGTTTAGTTAGATTTACTTACTTGTTATGTTCGAGATGTTTCAGTGCTACATTCTCTTGTTTAGTTAGATTTACATACCTGTTATGTTGGCGATGTTTCATGCTATCTTCTCTTGTTTAGTTACATTTACATACCTGTTATGTTGGACATGTTTCAGTGCTACCTTCTCTTGTTTAGTTAGATTTACATACCTGTTATGTTGGAGATGTTTCAGTGCTACCTTCTCTTGTTTAGTTACATTTACATACCTGTTATGTTGGAGATGTTTCAATGCCACCTTCTCTTGTTTAGTTACATTTACATACTTGTTATGTTGGAGATGTTTCAGTGCTGCCTTCTCTTGTTTAGTTACATTCACACACCTGTTATGTTGGAGATGTTTCAGTGCAGCCTTCTCTTGTTTAGTTACATTTACATACCTGTTATGTTGGATATCTTTCAGTGCTACCTTCTTTTGTTTAGTTACATTTACATACATGTTATGTTGGAGATGTTTCAGTGCTACCTTCTCTTGTTTAGTTGCATTTACATACCTGTTATGTTGGAGATGTTTCAGAGCTACCTTCCCTTGTATAGTTAGATTTACTTACCTGTTATGCTGGAGATGTTTCAGTGCTACCTTCTCTTGTTTAGTTACATTTACATACCTGTTTTGTTGGAGATGTTTCAATGCTACCTTCTCTTGTTTAGTTAGATTTACATACCTGTTATGCTTGGAGATGTTTCAGTGCTACCTTCTCTTGTTTAGTTAGATTTACATACCTGTTATGTTGGAGATGTTTCAGTGCTACCGTCTCTTGTTTAGTTAGATTTACCTACCTGTTATGTTGGAGATGTTTCAGTGCTACCTTCTCTTGTTTAGTTAGATTTACATACCTGTTATGTTGGAGATGATTCATTGCTAACATCTCTTGTTTAGTTAGATTTACTTACCTGTTATGTTGGAGATGTTTCAGTGCTACCTTCTCTTGTTTAGTTTGATTTACTTACCTGTTATGTTGGAGATGTTTCAGTGCTACCTGTTCTTGTTTAGTTAGATTTACTTACCTGTTATGTTGTGGATGTTTCAGTGCTACCTTCTCTTGTTTAGTTATATTTACATACCTGTTATGTTGGAGATGATTCAGTGCTACCGTCTCTTGTTTAGTTAGATTTACTTACCTGTTATGTTGGAGATGTTTCAGTGCTACCTTCTCTTGTTTAGTTTGATTTACTTACCTGTTATGTTGGAGATGTTTCAGTGCTACCTTCTCTTGTTTAGTTTGATTTACTTACCTGTTATGTTGGAGATGTTTTTGTGCTACCTTCTCTTGTTTAGTTAGATTTACTTATCTGTTATGTTGAAGATGTTTCAGTGCTACCTTCTCTTGTTTAGTTAGATTTGCTTACCTGTTATATTAGAGGTGTTTCAGTGCTACCTTCTCTTTAGTTAATTTGCATACCTGTTATGTTGGAGATGTTTCAGTGCTACCTTCTCTTGTTTAGTTACATTTACATACCTGTTATGTTGGAGATGTTTCAGTACTACCTTCTCTTTAGTTAGATTTACATACCTGTTATGTTGGAGATGTTTCAGTGCTACCTTCTCTTGTTTAGTTAGATTTACTTACCTGTTATGTTGGAGATGTTTCAGTGCTACCTTCTCTTGTTTAGTTAGATTTACTTACCTGTTATGTTGGAGATGTTTCAGTGCTAGCTTCTCTTGTTTAGTTAGATTTACTTACCTGTTATGTTGGAGATGTTTCAGTGCTACATTCTCTTGTCTAGTTTGATTTACATACCTGTTATGTGGGAGATGTTTCAGTGCTACCTTCTTTTGTTTAGTTAGATTTACATACCTGTTACGTTGGAGATGTTTCAGTGCTACCTTCTCTTGTTTAGTTACATTTACATAACTGTTATGTTGGAGATGTTTCAGTGCTACCTTCTCTTGTTTAGTTTGATTTACTTACCTGTTATGTTGGAGATGTTTCAGTGCTACCTTCTCTTGTTTAGTTACATTTACATACCTGTTATGTTGGAGATGTTTTAGTGCTACCTTCTCTTGTTTAGTTACATTTACATACCTGTTATGTTGCAGATGTTTCAGTGCTACCTTCTCTTGTTTAGTTACATTTACATACCTGTTATGTTGGAGATGTTTTAGTGCTTCCTTCTCTTGTTTAGTTAGATTTACTTACCTGTTATGTTGGAGATGTTTCATTGCTACATTCTCTTGTTTAGTTAGATTTACATACCTGTTATGTTTTTAGATGTTTCATGCTACTTTCTCTTGTTTAGTTACATTTGCATACCTGTTATGTTGGAGATGTTTCAGTGCTACCTTCTCTTGTTTAGTTAGATTTACATACCTGTTATGTTGGAGATGTTTCAGTGCTACCTTCTCTTGTTTAGTTACATTTACATACCTGTTATGTTGGAGATATTTCAATTCCACCTTCTCTTGTTTAGTTACATTTACATACCTGTTATGTTGGAGATGTTTCAGTGCCACCTTCTTTTGTTTAGTTACATTTACATACCTGTTATGTTGGAGATGTTTCAGTGCCACCTTCTCTTGTTTAGTTACATTTACATACCTGTTATGTTGGAGATGTTTCAGTACCACCTTCTCTTGTTTAGTTGCATTTACATACCTATTATGTTTGGATATGTTTCAGTGCTACCTTCTCATGTTTAGTTAGATTTACTTACCTGTTATGTTGGGGATGTTTCAGTGCTACATTCTCCTGTTTAGTTAGATTTACTTACCTGTTAAGTTGGAGATGTTTCAGTACTACCTTCTCTTGTTTAGTTAGATATACATACCTGTTATGTTGGAGATATTTCAGTGCTACCTTCTCTTGTTTAGTTAGATATACATACCTGTTATGTTGGAGATGTTTCAGTGCTACCTTCTCTTTTTTGTTAGATATACATACCTGTTATGTTGGAGATGTTTCAGTGCTACCCTCTCTTGTTTAGTTACGTTTTTGTACCTGTTATGTTGGAGATGTTTCAGTGCTACCTTCTCTTGTTTTGTTACATTTACATACCTGTTGTGTTGGAGATGTTTCAGTGCTGCCTTCTCTTGTTTAGTTACATTTACATACCTGTTATGTTGGAGATGTTTCAGTGCTGCCTTCTCTTGTTTAGTTACATTTACACACCTGTTATGTTGGAGATGTTTCAGTGCTACCTTCTCTTGTTTAGTTACATTTACATACCTGTTATGTTGGAGATATTTCAATTCCACCTTCTCTTGTTTAGTTACATTTACATACCTGTTATGTTGGAGATGTTTCAGTGCCACCTTCTTTTGTTTAGTTACATTTACATACCCGTTATGTTGGAGATGTTTCAGTGCCACCTTCTCTTGTTTAGTTACATTTACATACCTGTTATGTTGGAGATGTTTCAGTACCACCTTCTCTTGTTTAGTTGCATTTACATACCTATTATGTTTGGATATGTTTCAGTGCTACCTTCTCATGTTTAGTTAGATTTACTTACCTGTTATGTTGGGGATGTTTCAGTGCTACATTCTCCTGTTTAGTTAGATTTACTTACCTGTTAAGTTGGAGATGTTTCAGTACTACCTTCTCTTGTTTAGTTAGATATACATACCTGTTATGTTGGAGATATTTCAGTGCTACCTTCTCTTGTTTAGTTAGATATACATACCTGTTATGTTGGAGATGTTTCAGTGCTACCTTCTCTTTTTTGTTAGATATACATACCTGTTATGTTGGAGATGTTTCAGTGCTACCCTCTCTTGTTTAGTTACGTTTATGTACCTGTTATGTTGGAGATGTTTCAGTGCTACCTTCTCTTGTTTTGTTACATTTACATACCTGTTGTGTTGGAGATGTTTCAGTGCTGCCTTCTCTTGTTTAGTTACATTTACATACCTGTTATGTTGGAGATGTTTCAGTGCTGCCTTCTCTTGTTTAGTTACATTTACACACCTGTTATGTTGGAGATGTTTCAGTGCAGCCTTCTCTTGTTTAGTTACATTTACATACCTGTTTTGTTGGAGATCTTTCAGTGCTACCTTCTTTTGCTTAGTTACATTTACATACCTGTTATGCTGGCGATGTTTCAGTGCTATGTTCTCTTGTTTAGTTGCATTTACATACCTGTTATGTTGGTGATGTTTCAGTGCTACCTTCTCTTGTTTAGTTACATTTACATACCTGTTATGTTGGAGATGTTTCAGTGCTACCTTCTCGTGTTTAGTTACATTTACATACCTGTTATGTTTGGAGATGTTTCAGTGCTACCTTCTCTTGTTTAGTTAGATTTACATACCTGTTATGTTGGAGATGTTTAAGCGCTACCTTCTCTTGTTTAGTTACCTTTACATACCTGTTATGTTGGAAATGTTTCAGTGCTACCTTCTCTTGTGTAGTTATATTTACATACCTGTTATGTTGGAGATGTTTCAGTGCTACCTTCTCTTGTTTAGTTACATTTGCATACCTGTTATGTTGCTCTGTGTTCCTACACATATTATATAGTTCATCTTAACATATTTTCCAAAAGCTTCTAAAATAGGATGGTTTACTGGTGTATAGTTGCTAAGCTTCTTATATTGATAAATGTTACTACCTGTATCTATAGGAAATGTCAGTTTCAACACAACATTCCTAAGAAAAAGCTTTAGGTCAATCAATGTATCTGGTAAATCAGCTGACTGTGCCAGTGTAAATGAAAGTCCCTTCTGTAGAACTGAGATCTCTATTTCTTCTAACTGTCTTTGTGATATATTCCAAACAAAGTATTGATTTATTACTGTTGCCACATCCTTTTTAGGTTGGATATTCTGTGTTGTTCATCTGCTCCTTCCTTTTCATCTTGTTTCGACTCCTGGACCGAAATGTTTGTCTCCCCCTTTCTTGTTGGATTGGTAGTGGAAAACTTGGATATGTTTGTTGTCCATTATTGATGGTATCTTTCCTTCTCACTACTGTTGGCCAGGTGGTATATGACTGGACTGCTGTGTTTCTAGATTAGGTAGCTTCCATTAGTAGTTGTCACCTGAAATGATGTATCAATATTCTCTTGTATGATAGCAGCTGGACTTTGTACATCATTAGTTGGAGGTTGATTATATGTTCCCATTGGTCTAGCAGTCAAGTGTTCTTTCATTTTTCCAGAATCTGAACTACTTTCACTCTCATTTACGTTTACATTCTGTTTGGGTCTAGCATTTCTCTGAGATCTAGGCCACGAAAAGACATTACCACCCTTAAAACTGGCTATGTCTCTATCCAAGTTCTTCCTTTTTTGTTGTGTTAATCTACGTTCATACACACTCACAATATCCATGGCAGTTCCCATAAATTTATCAACATGTGTAGCTGGAAATTGTGTATATAGTGCTTGCTGCTGTTGTTGTATGCTCTGTATCAGTTCTAGTACATGAGGTTTAAAGAACTCATTCATGAGCTTTAAATAGCTAAAGCTTGTTTCCATGTTAATCTTATGCCTTTGGCTTAGTAGCTCAGGGTATTGTGTTCCATATGTTGGCATTTTTAATATTCGTAAACCATGAGGTATTACTTTATAATGTATGCATGATTCAAAATCAAATCTTTGTAACTGCAGTCTTTTATGCTTAAACACATAATTCTCGACTGTATTCACAAGCATCCTCAGTTTGTAATAGTCAACATTAATATCTTCTTGGTGAGGTAAGGCATCATTTGATTCACATTCCACTATCAAAGGATTAATAGTATTATTTAACATACCCAGTAGTCCTGGATGTTGTTTGTTTTCCCTCGGTCTTAATGGATTAAAATCCATTGCCTACTAGGGAACATTCTTTCTTGGGATGTGTGTATATATATATATATATATATATATATATATATATATATATATATAGATATATATATATGTTTCAGTTGATGGTAGCTCAGGTGGATGTAGAAGATCTCATAGCAATTCAGTAAAAAAGAATAGGGGTGTTTTGCTAAAATGTACATCAATTTTATACCATATAAAAACTTTAAATCAATTATTTATGCAGTAATTTTTTACATCCATACTTAAAATTATTTACAAGTTATCAGCACAAAAGAATATAACTAAACAATTGTATTTCTTTCTTTTTTCTGTTATAATTAACCTCTGCTCCTCACACACTTTCTTCCACAACCATCTTCTTATTTCAGATAATATATCATCCTGTTTCATTTTTTTGTTGTATAACAAATGCTCATATCTGTTTTTCTACAACACCAATATTGTCATAATCCTTACTTTATGCCATTTATCAATATCACATTTCTTTACTTTACCATACTTCCTTTATAATATCATATCCATAGATATGCATTGAAGTCCTTCCCAGCCATATTCATTTCTAAGCTTTTCCCAAAAATCTTTATTCTTTTTGCAAGCCGTAAAACAATGTTTTGTTGTTTTTTCACTACAGTCAACATGTTTTCTTTCCTTAATCACCTTATATTTCATATTCCCTTTCACTGGTAACTTGTCTAATAAAATTGTTCACAAAAATCCTCGGCTTCATAAAAAATTTCAAACCCTTTTCTTTTGTCTTTTATTGCCCCTTTGTTTCTTCTTTTAATGCCTTCCATGGGCACATCAAAATGTTTTTTGTAAAATCATAGTATACCATTCTTTTCCCATCAACCTCACTTACTTTTAACTCCCATAATTTTATTTTATTGTCATATTCTTTGTCTTCCAACTTGCCCCATTTTCTTTTCTTTTCCGTTTTTTTTCACATTCATTTTTATATTTTTCATATACGACCTTACATATCATTTCTTTTTGTCTGTCATTTACTTTTCATATTATACAAAATAAATGCATAGATACTAAATGCATCAATGGATTTTTTTAAATCAACCCCCCATCTTTTGTATTATAAATTACCCCACCAATAAAGCTAAAAAAATTTCTAATAACTCCTTCTATCTGAGTGGGAAACATATATATTCCCATTAAATATGCTATTTTTCTTAACAGACAAGTATTTGCTATATCTTTTTTTTGAAATGATAAAAACTTTTCCACCAAGTTAACAATTTTTTTGTTTCAGCATGTTTCTCCTTTGACTTATTACACTTTCATACTCACTAAATGTCACTTCCAAAATCTTTATTTCCTTTCCTGTGAAATATAGGTTCATAGGTAGCTACTAGACTTGCTGCCCTTGTAGGCAATTTCAAGCCTAACCAGTTTCCGAGCTTGAATTAATCTATCACATTTGGTTATAGATTAACCATATTCATCCCATAATTGGTAATTATATACTGTCCTTAATGGGAATAACTGATAAATATATTCAGTTCATTTGTTTATTCATATTCTTTACACTTCATCCTGTTTAACTGCAGAACAGCTTTTCTAACAACTTCTCAATCCTCATTATACCTTCACTTATCCATCCCTTTTTTGTTATTAGAATTAAATTATCTGCATACATCAGACACATTGGTAATACAACATTTCATTCCATCTCACATCCATTATTTAATACATACATATATGTCTGTATTACTGCATTCATTGTTAATATAAATGAACAAGTGCTCATCAAGCATCCCTGTTGCACTCCTTCTTTAATATCCATCCATCCATTTGTCATAACTTGCACACATGAATTTTTATAACATTTCTTTATTACATTAATATGTTTTCTCCTATGCTAAATGCCTCTAAAATCTGCCACATTGCTCCATGGCTCACTTTATGAAAGGCGTTAGCCTTATATCTTTATTTTCTTTCAGCATCATCTCTACTGCTTCTTTCAATATAATTAACATTTCTTTCACATCTTTTCTGTCCATACCACATATCCCTTCCCCTACTACCTCATCCAATACCTTCACCATCCTTTTTTGTAGTATTTTCATAAATATTTTATAGTCAGCATTCCCTAGTATTAGAGACCTCCATTTTTATATCTTTTCTTTCAGCCTTTTTACTCATAAATTTTATCATTCCACTACATATGCCCTCTTCCATTATTCCTTCATTTATGTATTTGTCTAATATTACAAAAAGGTTTCTTTTACCTTTATTCATTTCATTATAATGCTCAGAACTTATACCATCCAATCTTGGTGCTCATTCATTCATATCTTCTTTTATCACCTTCTTTATATCTTCTATTGTTATATCATTTTCTAAAAAAGTTCATTACTTTTTCAGATAATTTTTACCTTCCATTATTCTTGCCCAGTCATTTCCTGTTTTTCATAAATTTTCTCTGCAAAATTCTCTACAAGTTTCATAATATCTTCTTATTTGTATCCTTCCTTTTCTCATTTTCACTTCTTTTTTAAATAAGGGATACCTGTGTTTTCTTTCCTTTCAGGAAAAAATGTTTGCCTATGAAGTTAATTTTTACTTTTTTCTCTGTTCTTTTCATACATTTGTTTTTTCTAATTTCCTTATTTTGTCACTTCCTTGATCTATCTCTTTCTCATAATTCTTTGACATTTCTTTATATTTCATCTTATTTCTTTTTCAATCTTCTTTCCAGTTCTAAAGATATTTTTACACCAGATTTTACCTTACCCATCACTGTGTCCAGTTTTTATAAAATGGTCTCATTGTCATGTGATCTTTCTATAATATTTATATTTATTTCTCTTGTCATTTCATCATCCTTTATAAACTCTGCAGTTAATTTCTTTATGTTTCTCTCCTTTATTATTTAACTGTCTTCTTCTGTTCTACCCTGTACTGCTCTATGATCTGAAAACTCTGCCAAATGTACTTAACCTGTTATTTATTTTGTGTCTTATGAATAAACTATATAATCAATTTCAGTCTTAAAATTCTTCCTTTTATATATCCTTTTCAGTTATTATCTGTTTTTAAATCTCCACATTTTATTAATCCCCTTAACATCTTAATACTCTGTGTCATTCATCCCTTTTCTTTCATCAGGTTATGATTAAAATCCTCTCTCATCACTATTGACATATTTACTAATGCAAAATGTTTAATTTCTTTAAATGGCAGTTTTCTGTCTGTCGTATTAGTGTACACACAAATCACTGTTAATCATACATCTGTGCCTCATTCTCATATCACATATCACTACCTTTCCTGGTATTTCTTCATTTTATATAAAAATTATTATTCCAGAATGTCTCCTTTCCTACTGACCAAACAATTTGCCCCTCCCCATACTCTCTGTGTTCTTTTCCTTTTGTCTTCTTTGTTACATCTGGTATCTAGCAAGCAAAAACACCCATTTTTATTTTTTACATCATTACACCACCACCACCAAACCTTTTATATTGTTTCTAATGCTACTTGCATTTAATGCTAAAATTTCTGTATCATCCTTTTCCATTTTTGTTAGTTTTACTGCCAGATCTTATTTTCCTTGTTATCTCCTAAGTCTCCCACCAAATTATTTTTCACTACCTTGTTCTTCTGTTTCCATGTCTCCATTTTCTTTATCTGCATTTTCTAAAATTGCAACTCTAGTCTCTTCCTGTATATTAATAACCTCATTTTGAACTGTTATTTCTTCTCTAACTACCTTTTCATTGTTTAATTTTTCTTTATTACCCCTCCCCCCTCATGTCACCTTCTTTTTTCAATATCTTCTCTACTAATATTTTTTACTGTTTGCCTTTTTTGGGCAGTCAGACCAGAAGTGTCCAAATTCTTTTCATTTTCTGTAAAAAGGCTTATGGTTTTTGCTATATGCCCCCTTTCCCCACATTGTCCACACCTTTGTTTATTACAGTCCTGTACTAAATTATTTTCCTCCCCACAGAAATAACATGCTTTGAGTTGGCCCTGGTACTTAACAAATACTCTTTTACCATTCACAATTATTGTATTTGAAATACCTTGAATTTTCCCATCCATAACATCCATTTCAACCTGTTTCCCAACTTCCAGTCCATACATTTATTTCATCAAATATTTTTGTAACTTCATGTACTTTACTACATATTTAACTAAAAAACAGTTTTAATTCATGCTCACCATATCTGAAGCTCTAAACTGCACATTTATTTTATTTTTTAGTTGCAGTTCTAAGCTCTGAAATAAAGTCTTTCAGTGGTGCAGCGGTTAGTGTTGTCGCCTCACAGCAAGAGGTTCTCCAGTTCGATTCTCGGCTGGGGTGCTTTCCTGTGCGGAGTCTGCATGTCCTCCCTGTGGTCATGTAGGTTTCCTCCAGGTGCTCCGGTTTCCTCCCACATCCCAAAGACATGCAGTAGGTGGATTGGACGCTCTAAATTGGCCCTGTGTGTTTGTGTGTGTGTGTGTGTGTGTGTGTGTGTGTGTGTGTGTGTGTGTGTGTGTGTGTGTGTGTGTGTGTGTGTGTGTGTGTGTGCCTTCTGTGGAAGGTTGGGAGCCGGGCTGGCAACTCAGATGATCCACTGTGGCGACCCCTAACCGGGAAAAGCCAAAAGAAGAAGAAGTGGTGCTACTATACTATGAAACTACTGTACTCCTTTTTAGTCTCAATAATTAATTTTTGCAGCAAGTTAAAGCTTTCAAATGTCACTTCACAAAAACATTCAACTCCCAGATGAATTAAAGATCTTATGCCTTAAATCCTTAAATCTTTGTGGCAAAATAATACTGTCCATACCTATTCACACTGCCATCACTTTTACTTTTTTTTCTTACAACTGGTTGTCTTCTCTGTGGCTGTTCAGAAACTATATTTCTAATCACTTAGTTCCTTCTTCCATTTTTCCTTGCTTTGTTGCATCTGCATAACTTTTTCTTTCCTGTTGCTAAAAACCTTTTGCATCTGTAAACCCTTAAAACTGGCTGCTGCACCAGCCAAGAATACTTCCAGTGTCTTCCTCTTGAGAGCCGCTGCTACTGTTTTCAACCTTTCATTTTCTTCTTCCTGTAATATTATCTCCACCATGTCACTACATAGTGTTTCCTTGCTTTCCTTTGGCTCTTCCTGGTTCATCAAATCTACTAGCATTTGTGCAAACAGTCTTCCAATTCCCAATTCTGAAACAATTATTTCATCTCCTGCTCCTTCCTTTAGTAAGTTTTCTCCTGGTTCTCTCTCCATCTCAGAATTCCTGGAGCTGCAGTAGCAGCCATGTGGTGTCACATAGCAGCTCCAGATAGTGATTCATTTCCTCTCCTCCAAAGAGTAAGAGAATTTCCCCAGTGCCTTGGTCAAATTTCTGCTAGTCAGTATGAATACCCCTTAGGTCTCCTGTGAAAAGAGGACACTGGCCTAGTGGGACTAACCTGGTCAACAACGAGTAAATAAAATAGTGTGTGTGTGTGTGTGTGTGTGTGTGTGTGTGTGTGTGTGTGTGTGTGTGTGTGTATATATATATATATATATATATATATATATATATATATATATATATATATATATATATATATATACTACATAATATACATGTATGTGTGTGTGTGTGTGTGTGTGTGTGTGTCTGTATGTAATATGAGTTCCCTACACTTTATCAAACTTACATTTGTTCAAAAGGTGTAAAAGTTAGACATTTTGCTGAACGTTTATTTTTAAGAATATCTTGATTGCTGAATGTTCCTGTTGATAAAAAGAGTAAGAGATATTTATTAGCAGTGAGGGTGCAGGTGTGTATGTTTGTGGGTTACGGTTGAATTAGGGTTACGTAATAGATCAGTTGTAATGTGTGTATGTATGTATGTATGTGCTTGTATGTAGTGTGTGTCAGAATTGTCTTGTGTAGTGAGAGTGTTATGGAAAGGTTTTTTTCTAAGGTGAGATGTAGTGTTAGAGTTAGGGGCAGGGTTTTCTTTAGGGTTAGCATGTATTAATAAAGTGGTGCAGGGGGATGAATTACTGAGTCCTATGTTACACATGCTGAAATTCCAGAAGGCATGACAGACAAAAACATAAGTTGAAAAAATAAACTCAGGTCTATACACCACACATACCAGGTTAGCTCTCTTCCTGACTATCTTATTTATTCAGCTATTTGGCTTATGTGCTTCCCATTTAAAAATGACAGATGACTTTTACTATATAATAAATGTGTTTTCCTGCTTTTGTTTAGCTTTGTCTTTGTCCCTACAGAATTTTCTAATTGCACATTTACAGCTTTTAGCTTCCTGGCCTAAAAATAGTCAGAGATCTAGTAAATACAGTGCAGAACAACTACATTTTCTGTCTGGTCTCCCTATTGAAATGTCAGCACCCGAAATGCTGACTGTCGACAAGCTGAAAAAATGACTGAAAACAAAGAAAACGAACAAATCTCAAAAATCTCTCTTCTCCTTTAAACTTCTTTGGGCAGAAGCCCCCCAGCAATCCCCTCCCCACATTTAAATATATCAACTCCGAGATCACCTTACCTTCAACAAAGGGTAATATTCTGAGAAATGGCATCTTGGACTTAGTATATGCATGTCCGTTCTTATGGCCATTCAATCTGTGCATTTCAGGACTCACTCTAGTGGGTCCCAACATTTCAAATGGTTACCTGCTGTTTCACATGTCTACTGTACTAGTTATATCTTATATATAATGGCTGTATTCCCCAGCAGAAGGAGGTTACAAACTTTAGTTATAAACCATAAATTTTTATACATTGAAAAAGGTCACAAGTTCTCATATCTTTTCATACCACTGAAAAACACATATTGCGGATTTGATCACATATTTTAGTTACCTGATGAAAGTTTTACAAGGCTTAAGTGCAGCTCACAGATCTACAGACAGATTTGAGAATTTTGCGACTGTATTCCTGAGGAAGGAACCAAGGTTAGAAATCCAGAGGGCAATTTTGTGTCTTTCGGCTTTTCCCGGTTAGGGGTCGCCACAGCGGAAATCCGGTCCACTAATGATTGGTAGTGGATTTTTACGTACCGGGTTACCAGCCCTGATGCACAACCTTCAACGAAGGCACGCCCCATTCATGTATGCCTCCACACAGAAGACGCTCAAGCTGAGAATCGAACGGGACAATGTCTTGCTATGAGGCGACAACGCTACTGCAGCACCACCACCGCAGTATACTTAAAAAATATGAGAACTCATACTGAAAGTAAAGGGTAAATGTCTGAGTAAGAGGAAATGTGATGATGTATTTTTACAAAAAGAAAATAGCAGTTGTATGGAACATCCAAATTAAGGTGTCATGCAGAAATTAAGTATGTGTTTGTGGGTGGGGGCAAAACACAGTTGTGTATAGACTGAAAAAAGTAAATTTTTGGTTGAGCAATGTCTACAGTTTGATGAGTAAAAAAATGATCAGACTGGGAGGTGGGCAAGCTGACCTCATTCATATCACATGACAAAATTAATATTTGTCTGTTTTGGTATTTCAGTGTGATACTACATCAGTGAGGTAAGGAAACCCAGTTTCATAGCACCTTGTGCTTTGTAAATGAAATGCAAGCATATATTCCAGATTCTGTCCAATGTCAGTATATCTCTGAGCATCTATATGTGCAAACTGTATTTTCCCGTGTACCATTTGAAAGGGAGGAGGCCAGTTTTATGAGATACATTTTATGGAAATTGTAAATAAATGTTAGCAAATTCTAAACAAATAAATAATGAAACTGTTAGTATTAATTTACCACTACTATTGAATGACTTTTTTTTCACAAGTCTGTAAACTAAATACCCCACTGACTCTCTGCAGTTCTGTGACAGAATGCCAGGTGTTAAGCAACAATGATGCTTCTGACATAAAGTTTCTTATTTATATTAAGAACATATAATGACCCATCATTCTTAACAAGCATATCACTAACAGCCTAGCTTTTACCCCTGACAGTATAGTTCCTTTATGTTCCTTTCCCCATGTAGGTCTTTAGATGGAAGAAACTGTGTTGGGCTTATTAGGGACTGCTGTTTTATTTACAGGCTTGTCTGACATCTCACTGTAGTTTAATGTCAAAAGACTATTAGTAAGAAAACTGATAGCCATTAAGTGGATACCTTTTATTTTCTGTTCCAGAGCCTCATGTTTACAATGTACTGTCATGGTGAATACTTAAATAAGTGTATTTGTACAGGTACTGCTAGAAGAATGCAGAATGCAGAAAGGAGTATGCTATACCTGCACAACTATCATATCAACTCAGTGGCGGATTTACCGGGGGGCTAGAGGAGCTACCCCCCCCCCATTAGCAGTACCAGCTGCAGGGTTATGACAAATGCTGTTTTTAGTCTTGATTTGGTTGCGTCCAAAAAAGACTAAAAATCAGAATATTACCATACAGGCAAAAGCTGTTGTGAGCTGAACCAGATCCAGCACTAGGCAACAGTGGTTATGGGGGCCCACCCTGGCTAGGACTCTAGGCTTCAACACATATTTAAAAAAAAAAAGGTATTTTGGAACACTGTGGCTTCTTCTCCTTTATGGAGGACCATGAGTGCGTCGCACACATGCCACACACATCAACGCAGATATAAACACATTCCTCACTCGTGATCGGAATTTAAACTAGCTGTGCTGTTCTGGTGTGAGTGCGTGTGTTTGTGCATGTGTGTGTGTGTGTGTGTGTGTGTGTGTGTGTGTGTGTGTGTGTGTGTGTGTGTGAGTGAGTGGGTAAGCATGCGAGCAAGCAGAGAGAAGGTTGGTATGTGTGTGAGAGCAGAGAGAAGGTGTGTGCATGTGTGTGTGTGTGTGTGTGTGTGTGTGTGTGTGTGTGTGTGTGTGTGTGTGTGTGTGTGTGTATATATATATATATATATATATATATATGTGTGTGTGTGTGTGTGTGTGGGTATGTGTGTGTTAACATAACCTCTGAACTGTACATATTTAGCCTCCTAGTGTTGGACTGTTTCTCATAAAGTGTGTGGTTTTCTGGCAAATCAAATGATTGAAGTCACTAAATAATGACAAATATATGAGTTACAGACTTCATATCCTTTGCAAAAATGCATGCTAACAGAAATCCTGTTACTCTAGCAACTTTTTAAGTTAAAAAGAGTAGCATGTAAAATCTGTCCCTATTTTTGGCCCATTGTATCCTCATTATTTTAGGCTTTGTTCAGATTTCATGCACTAAGAGCTTGAGAGGTATGCATACCTCTGAACTGTCCAGATTTTTGCCTCAAAATGTTGGCCTATTCCTCATAAAATTTGTGGTTTTCTGGCAAATCACTAAAGATTGAAATAGCTAATGTCATACATTTCAGTTTCATACTTCATTTTCTTCAAAAATGCATGCTAACACAAATTATGTTATTCTAGCAACTTAAGTTTAAAAGAGCAATATTTAAAATGTATCCCTATTTTTGGCTCATTGCATCCCCATAATTTTAGACTTTGCCCAGATTTCTTGCACTATGAAGTTTAGAGCGTATACCTCTCAACTGTCCAGATTTTTGCAGAACGTCCAGATGTTTGCTTCATATTTTTGGTTGACTGCTAATTAAATTTGTGGTTTTCTGGCAAATCACTGAGGACTGAAATAACTGTCATACATTTGAGTTTTAGACTTAATTTCCTTCAGAGAATGTGTACTAAGACAAATGCTGTTATTCTAGCCCTTTCTAAGTCTATAAGAGCAATATTTAAAATCTGTCCTTATTTTCGGGCCTTTGCCTCCCTCCCCCATTATTTTAGCCTTTGTCCAGATTTCTTGTACTAAGAGGAAGAGAGGTATGGTATGTAATGCCCTAGTTGGTGGGGGGAGGGGAGTGCTGGGTAGTCAATTAACTTGGTTACAAGAGACAAGAGCCTGAATCCTCCACACAGACGACGAGACTGCTGAAGGTATTGTGAGTTTGAGTTTCAGTACATTTTCAGGGAATTATGAGTTTCAGTGCATTTTCATGGAATTGTAATTTTCAAGGAAAGAGAGGTTTACTGTTGTTCATGCAAAGCTAACGGTTTTGTTTTGCAAATGACAATGACTGTTTGTGTTGTAGACTTTGAAAGCAGTTTTAGTAGCACAACTGCCCTTCGGTGCAGAAGACTGTTTTCTTCTCCCACACCATGTAGCTGGAGTGCTGATATTGCAGTGCCCTTTTGATTGCTGATTATTTGATGCATTTTAAGGGGGGATAGCGGTTCTGCACTCCTGAGTGTTTCCTCCCTTGTATGAGATCCCTAGTAACTATGAACATGTTGTCAGCTTGTCAGTCATTCCCCATTGCAATATTACCAGTTTACCATTTTTTTTTTTAATGTTAAATAGGCAATTCATTCTTTGATGTCAGCAGGCACTAAATTTGTAGATGAAACACTGAAATGTGAAGTTGTTTGCCAGTAGCAACCTCTTCATTAGTTACAGATCTCCTTAATGTGGAATTATTCGGATGACTTAGTTCTGCAGAGATTGTGCTTATTGACTGATACTTTTTGATTGTAATGACAAAAGTTTGAATGGCCTTTTATGGTTAAAATTTTCTCAAATGGTTAGTTTTGTCATTATTGGTTTATAAATTTTGTTTCATTGCTTACTGGAATAATATTCAAAACTACAAATTTAAAACACATTTTAACACATGGTGCTGTATTATACAAGGAATATAATTTAATACAATCAAGAAGGTGAATCAAAGAACACATACATATATGTATGGCCCTAAAAATGTGTGCAAGGAACCTATGGTTTGAAAACAGCCCAAAGGTAAACTTAATTCTCTATTGGCCAGATGCATTTTCTTTGAATGTGGGTTTTAATGCCATTTCAATGAATGTGGGTTTCACGGGCAGAGAAGTTTACTGCTCATGCTAAGTCTGTTTTCATTGTTATACTCTATTGTTTGTTTAGCAAGTGGCTATCAGTGTTTGTGCTATTTTATTTCAATATTTGTAAGCATTTCAGAAGTAAATAAGAGAACAGTATGCACACTGACAGATTTGAACAGTGTTTATGGTAACTGGGGAGAAATAACCAAGCAATGGAACACTGGAATGGCTGAGGAGGGGGGCTGCTGTGTGTGTGTGTGGGGTGGGTGGGGGGGTAGGAGGTTGCTGCAGGAGAAGCTGCTCTGGTGGGTCTCCAATCTATTACCCTGCCTAGGGCCCCAATTTGACCATGATCCTGCTCTTGTTGTGGGCCAAACTATAATAATGAATAAAGCCACAATGTGGCTCCTTCTATGTGCAGTCTACATGTCCTTCCTGTCAGTAAGTGGGCTTTACTAAGGTGCTCTGGTTTCTACCAGCTCCATGAAGATATGCCATAAGTGAATTGGTGTTCCTCCAATTTGCTTATAAATAAAGTATGTAGTGTGAGTTACTAGTTTTGTGTGTGTGTGTGTTTTGTGGGCCCACATGCAGGTCTTCTGGATGACAGTACAAATAATTGGGTCTACATTATTCCAGTGAAAGTGCTTATGTGCGACTATAGAAAAGTTGAGACATAATGCATGAAAGCTGGAAATCGCGAACGGCCGCAAAATCTAATTTTTTTCCTAGGGAAAAAATTCACACAGCCATTCACGAAAAAAAAACTAAATTATATGCATAAATAGGTGGGGAGTTTCACCCCCCACACCCCCCTAACTAAATATACCATCTCTGAGATCGCACTATAGCAACAGAAAGGGCAACTTGAGGTAGTTGACCAACTACCTCCTTGCCCTATGACAAATACATCGAAACGCTCAAATGCATTCCAATGTATTTGTGTTGCTCTTTTTGCATTTGCACAAAAGCACTTTCACTTGAATAATATAGACCAAAATAATTAACATTAATTATCTTTCAGGATGGCACATTGGTACAATGGGTAATGTTGCCACCTCACAGCAAGAGTGTAGAGTCTGCATGTCCTTAGTGCTCTTGTGTGGATTTTCTCTGGATGCTATGCTTTCTACAACACTTCAAAAGCATGCATTAACATGGATTAGTGATTATACATTGCCCATAGATGTGAGTGTAAGGATGTGTAATATGAAAGAAAGACCTGAAAGCATACTTCTGTTTCCCCATTTGCCTTGTAAACTCTGTAGTTAGCAGTGGTTGTCTGTTGGGTCACTCTGGGAGTCAGATTGGACTCATAAGAGAGTGAGTAATTATCTTTAAAAAATAAAACAAAAATACATCACAGAGCATCTAGACTCTGAGTTTATTGTGGCTTGGCAACACCCACACCCCCAGATGTGTAAGTGGATTTTGACACAGTCTTAGAAGGGGAGACTCAACCTATTCACTAGGTCTCAATCTAAAGCTAGCCGTGCCCAAGTTTGTACTCAAAAGGGTGTGTTACAAGTTATGTGGGGGCTGGAGGCAATGTGAACATTTTTTCCTTAATTTTTCTCACTGTCAGAACTCAGAGGCTTGCACAGAAAATTACTATAGCTTATCTAGAGGCAGTGTACCATGTAGGAGAAACATAGACATATACAGATAGCAATCTTTTGGTGGGAGGGATTAATAGGCCTGCTGTTTATATGAATAATAGTAACAGTGTAAAACATGTTCATCAGCTACCCAGACCCTTGACTTAAACAATTTTCCATGAATTATTGGCCACTGAGTGTGCTGAAAGAACTGAAGAAAAAGCTGAAGACTAAGACAACACATGGAAATACAGGATGATGTCATCCAGATGGTGTGGGCAGACTGGAGGGGGGTCGTTAGGGGGAAAGCGAAATAAGAAATTACTTTTGTCTAAAGTGAATATCAAGTGTTATAAATTCTGCTTATGCCTTTAATGTCTGTATGAAATGTATTGGCTTTCTTCAGTTCAGTGTTCATAGCCTTATATGTGTATTTCTAAATATACAGGACATGAAAAGAAAATGAGGCCTGAGTGTACCAAGATGTACTGGATAACTGCTGACATCTGTTTTTAGACAGTAGCCGTTCTGAATCCTCCACTGCAACTCATATTGACAGACTAACTTATCAACAAATTTACAGGTCGTTGTAGAGTGGTGGTGGAGAGGTTTTTTTATGAAAATTACATGTTTTCCCTCAGTGTCTAGGATTGTATAAGCCAGAGGAGTGCTTTTCTCCCTTTCCCCCAGTGTGGTGTGACTGTGGAATTGATATATATATAATCTGGGGTGGTGGGGTGGAGTCCCTTTCAGGGTGGGGTGCACCTTGCAAAAAAAGTGTTTTTTTATGTCTTTTTACTCACCATTTTCAGTGTTTTATATTCAGTAAATGAAGTCTAAAAAACATACTTCAGTCTCATGTAAATAAACCTTTCAAATCATTTTACACATAGTACTGCCTGCAACCTGTGCACACCAGAGTGCAACAAATAGAAAACAAAATACAGGAAAATGGCCTTAGATGTCTGCTAAATTACCTCTAGGCACACTGTTGTGAAATTCTGTCAGAGGTCAAGTTACTGGAGCCAGATCCCATTACCCTGACCTAGTCGGGGAAAGTAAGTGGGGCTCTTGTGCAGCTATTCTATTAAGCATATCACTTTTCCATGAAAGGAATCCAGCTCTGTATTCCTAGTCCCATATTGTATCTGTGGAGTTGTAAATGGGATTATATAAACTTGATATCCACATTGTTCAGGGAGTAGCCTGCTCTTCCCTTTCTTAGAATTATGTAAAAGGTGATCATGTAACTTCACCTTCCCAGCTGAGATTCTTCATTGCTGGGGGTAATATACTATAGGAAGCTGAACGTAGGGTTAGGGGTTGTAGTACCTTGATAGTGCATGGATGTAGTCTTGTTTATCATTGTACTATGTGGTCTTTCTGGACTCCCCAGCCGCCACTGGATAATCATCCATGGATGTACAGACTTGAACTATTAAATTCTTTCACAAGTTATGCTGCCTTGTATGCATACACCTCAACCTCTTAGAGCAAGAAATTTGGACAGAGCCTAAAATATGGGGAGGACAAAGGCCCAAAATAGGGACAGATTTTTAAATATTGCTATTAAAAACTTACAAATTTGATAGAATGATAGGACTTGTGTTAAAATGTATTTTTCTGAAGGGCATGAAGTCTGAAACTCAAACATATGGCATTATTTCATGACTTCAATCCAAAAGGATTTGCCAGAAAACCACAAATTTTATGAGGAACAGAACAAAAATATTAGGCAAAAATTTGGACATTTTGAGAAAATCTGGACAGTAGAGAGCTATGCTTGCATGATGGCATGCAGATCTCCCAGATGTGCCTGTTATGGAGATACCTTCCCATTTTCAGGGTTCATTTACCCATTCACATGACTTTCTGAAGAACTGCACCTATTTTGAAAAACATTCCTGTTCTCAGACTTGATTTGCCGCATCACGTGATTTTCCAAATCCCCCATCACAGATGGCTTTGAAGCTGTTTAGTACACAGGAAACTGGACTACTTGACCAGCATACTGGTGATACTAATAATTTAAAGAAAGATGACACACATTTTACATCTTCTTTTTTCAGAAGCAAATCTATATAATTTTGTGAGGCAGAGTTTGGCAGTGTCAGTCATTATAGTCTACAGATTTTACACTGTGGGCCAGATTCAATAAAGCCTACACTAAGTGTACAATGTTCTGAGAGAACAGAAAACACAGAAATAACACACACCGTCTTCCTCCTAATTTTAGTTTTCCTACTGATATTCTTGCAGCTTTAAATATTGACAGGGATTCATAAAGGTTACCACAAAGTGCAGACTACATGTACACTTAGTTTAATCTTTCTGAGTGACTAGAAAGCACAAAAAATATGATAAGAAATTTATTGAATACAAATTGTGTATACTTAGTGTAGGCTTTATTGAATCTGGCCCCGTGTCTTTGATAACATGTTTAGAATTTTGTGTTTTTTTTGTCATTCTTGTATTTTTTCCCACAATCCTTCTGGAAGTGGGAGGAATAATGCACTAAATAATATGCAAATTAGATGTCAAACCTTTTTAGTGATGGCCATAGGCAAATGCTGGACTAGCTGCTCTTACAGGACATTTAAGGTCTAGAGAATTTCCTTTCAAAGGTGAGAATCAAACTCTGAAGTTTGTGCTTGTGAGGTAAACACTTTAACCATTAATCTAACCCTCAAACCGCTGTTTTATCTATTTTAAAGGTAAACCATTATGCCAACCCTCAACCCCCTATTCTAGCTATAGTAAAGTGCCTTTGTACTTATTTTGATCCCTGTAAGTAAAGTGTACAAAACAGTGTTGTGACCAGTACTGCTGTATGGTACAGACACCTGGGCAATAAAGGCAGAACAGTCGAGGAAGCTAGAGGTGATGGAGATGTAGTACCTGAGACAGGTGGTAGGATGCACACTGTGGGACAGATGAAAAAATGAGGACATAAGAGCAGAAGCCAACATAGTGTAAATTACAGAAAAGATCAAAGTGAACAGAACACGATGTTTCAGGCACAAGTGCAGGAAAGTAGAAGACAATCTGGTGAAGAAGATTTGGGAGACAAAGGAAGAAGGCAAGAGGAAACAAGGGCATCCAGCAAAGAGATGGATGAATTCTTTGAGAGAAGACCTGTGACAATCAGGCATAAGTGTCAAACAAGGTATGACAGTGGCTTTGAATAGGGAGAGATGGCGAGAAGTGACTTTACACCCCAACCCCATGTAGAAAATGGGAAAAAGGGAGTTGATGATGATGATGATAAGTTGAGAGGCATGATAATACCTCTAGTAATGGCTGCATGGCCTAGGAAGCTGTAGGTTAGTGAATGGATGCCATAGTGTCACCTCCTAGCAAACTACTAGCGTTAATAGTCCTGGGCTACAGCAACAATGTTTCACACATTTTTATTTTTATTTTGTCATCAGCCTGTAGGGAAGGGGCTATGTGAGACATGCCTGTTTTACAGATTTGAAATATGGAAAGGCAGTGAAGGCTGTATGTCGCCTCACAGTAAGACGCTGTCCGGTTCGATTCTCAGCTAGAGCATCTTCTGCGTGGAGACATGCGTGAATGGGCGTACCTTCATTGAAGGTTGTGCGTCAGGGCTGGTAACCTGGCACGTAAAAATCAACTACCAATCATTAGCGGACCGGAGTTCCACTGTGGCGACCCCTAACCGGGAAAAGCCGAAAGACTCAACAAGTGAAGGCTGTAATAGTACAGGCATGATGAGAAAATGAATGTGACATCAACAGGTTAAACCAGATACAAGGCCTGAAAGCTACACCTGCTAGCTACAGTGAAGCATTGTTTCAGCATATGAGCAGCGTAACATTTTTATGTGTCTCATAATATGGCAAAAACTCTGAAAAAATGTATCAAAACACCTGAACCCTGTAAGCTATAGAAATCGAAACGAAGGTAAGTAAATTAAAGCAGGGGCTATGAAAAGCATGTATACAAGACGACAGAAATAATAAGGTGAACAGCAGCCATGTGAGATGAAAACTGTTTCTGGCTAATCGAGCAGGAAACCTCATTCTTTTCCTTTTATAGTTTACCAGCAGGTCTTCTTTTGATCAATCAGTGGGTATCTTTATCTGTGCCTTTATTGTTTTGCAGAGAGATTTACCATATTATTCTGCAGTTACTGAGATACTGCTGCTGGCAGTTCTAGACCTTCTGACTCATTTTGCCAATTAAAGTAGACTGGAGAAGAACAGACAACGTGTTCTTGTAGTGTTCCCACCTCCATCGATCTGTCTCATGACATAATACTACAGAGACCTGTTACCTGTAAGAACAGCAGTATGTATAGCTACCACAGCCAGGCTTCCTGCATTTTGTAAGGTGGCACCAGACTGATTGAAAAGAAAGTATTGCTTCATTATACCCCATATGAAACTTTTCATTTCATAGCACAAATGATGTACTTTAAGAGGCAGAGGGCCTAACTAATTTAAACAAAGTCTTATAAGAAACAAAAGTAACAAAACTTGTTTGACCCATTAGTTTTCCCTGAGCCAGGCCTAAACAGGTCACCTGATTCACCTAAGTCTCTGATCAGTGTCCCTGTGAAGGTGCTGTGTGCACATGGGGGGGGTATATGATATTTCAAACATATGCCCATGCAATAGCTTTGGTATTTACTGCAGTGACCTATAGTATTGGGTGAAGAAAATATTACAATTAGGCTTTATGAACTAGATGATTTATATAGAAAACATTTTAAAGTGTCATCTACCAAAAATAATCCATGTTAGTTTTGCTGAAGTTACAGTATGACAGACTTGCTTATTGTACCAGACTTACAAATGAACCAAGGGGAGATTGTAACTCATGGGTTTTCATTTAATCCCAGCACTAGATTTTACACCTAGTATTATGTGTAGCCATTATTGTAGCTTTGTAGTTAATCTGCCACGCAGCTGTGGTTTCAATCCTTACACAGATGTCTCAGTTGTTTGGTATGGTTTAATTCACTGCCCGTTAATCCCCCAGAGGGTACACAGGGAAAGTTCTGATTTAGCAGCAGGACACATCTCAGTGAAGTGAAAGTAAATTAAGATAAGGGAAGAAAGGCAAGTTAAAAGGGTAATCCAAATCTGTAGAGTAAGTGCTGGTATGTATCAGAAAATGAGTTGTAGATATGCTTATTTATAAGGTGGTCTTTTTTCCTCCTGGCATGCAGTAACTAGAAAGAAGTTGATTTTCTTTCTTGAGAAGTTACAGAAAAATTAAACAAGCCGTAACATCACACATGGTTATGTATCGATTCCTGGTATATACAGCACTATTCATACTTACAGTGATTTTTCTGTCTTTTACTGCAGTAATTTTTAATTTGCATTAGCAGTGTAAAATGAATTTGGAGTTGAATGATGCAGTATAGTTTAATATAATGGCGCTGCATCTTTATGTACTGTGTGATGCTGCATATCTTCATATTATGGCACTGTACTTTTATGTGTGGTATTCCCTATAGTTTAGCATTCACAAACCTAAGCATTTTACTTCCTTTCTCAGTACAAGTAAGCGATCATGTCATGTAACATATACCTCTCTTTTGGGAGAGGTTTGTTCATCACCTGTCCCTTTAAATTCCTCTCATGTTTACAAGTAACAACAACACATTTCCCATGCCTAGCAACACTTATCGTTCTCAAGTGTGCTACTTTCTGCAGGGAAATACAGGCCTGTTTGTACTAGTTTCAGCTCCGAAATGAGCACAGTAATCTAAGTTATGCAAATTAGGCTAAACTCATTGAATTCCTGAGGGTGCAGAAGGTTTCTGCTATGGAACAATGCGCACAGTGCAGGTACATGGGTTTGTGGTATTTTGAACAGGTAGATTACAAGGAAGCAATGGAATCGGTAACTTTTCCATTAGCAAAAATTGACAGGTGTACAGTATCATATGAACCCAGATCAATACGAAACTACATTGCTAACAAACATAAATGCAACAGCTGTAGATAAGAAGTAATGTTTTTTTTCTCACCTTTGAAAACACCTAGACAAAGCCTATAGTTCCTGAAATGTGAGGTGGGGCCCTCTTTATGGAGTGACATGATGACAGACATTTTCCATACCTCAGGACCACATACTGTGTGTTTAAGCCTAACAGTTTTAGGTGGAGTTCAGAAATGATGTGTTTGGTACTGTTTATTAAACAACCAGATATATTGTTGGAACTAATAGAGGAGGTATTTTTAGCTTTAGAGGAGAGTACATTTAGGACATGTTCCAAAATAATCTTTGGGAGTAAGGGACTCAGGAATTTTTGAAACTTCAGAGACTGTTTCTGTTGTGAAGCTAGCACTAAATTTTATCAGCAAGTATTTTAACAATATCTTTATGGTCAGAATAGCTAATGCCATTATGAATTAATTCAGAAGATTGTGATGTATTATTTCTTTATTGCCTGATATAAAGAAGGATTTATGATTATCCTTGGCTTTGAATGGCTTATTTTAATTTGTGTTATGCTTTGATCTTCCTTAGGGTAACTTTCAGATTCTTGCTGATATTTGAACAGTAAGAATACTATGAAAGATCTATGCAGCTTTTTGGAAAGGGGACACCTACCCATCTTTTACCTGGGTGATAGCTTTAGAAAGAGTGGTAGGTATTGTTTTGTTTTTTAAAGAAGAAACATCTTTATTAAATTATCAGTTATGACATGGCCAATTATACATTTAAATAAATGAAAACAAACCATATTGACGTATTTTTCACTTGCAAATGTTATACATTGTTGATAATCTAGCCAGTCATTACAAAACTCTTTCAGTTCCTGCCTTCCCTTAAACCTCATTCCTCTGCACGTATTATTCTCACAATTGCCATTTTGTCTTTTCTAAAGATCCCACTTCCAATGATTTTCTCTCTATTTTACGTTTAATTCAGTTGGTTTAGACTTTGATTTTCATTTTCTACTGTTTGTTTTTTTGGCAGCCACCTGAATTAAACTCAGCAAAGCATTACTACGCTTAGGCAATTTCGATTGTGTATCATAGCTCAAAAAATAATTTCCTTAGTTACACCAATTTGATCACCCAGTATTTCTGTTAGAGTAGTCTGCAGAAATTTTTTTAAGTCTGTCAACTCATTATAGTCCCAAAAGATATGTTCTCAACTACCTTGTTCTTCCCCATCACACCTCCAACATTTGCTGTCTGCCTGAGGGAAAATTCTTTAGAGTCTGCTTGGGTATACAAATACCTATGCAAATACTTCCAAGCAAAGATCTTAAATCTTCTTGACTTTGTTGCATATTTATGAGCTACATATATACCCCGATTGTTTATTTGTGAATTGCTTATCCAGTCGTTCTTCTCATTCCTTTCTAACCTCCTCTGATTGATTCCTATAGTTCTCCAATATTTTATATGCTCTACTATTTATCCCTTTTTTAACAGAATCTTCTGTTATAGATTCTACTAAAAACTCTACCAGTGCTGGTCTTTTGCTTAGGATCCCCCTATTTCTTTCTCTTTGCCTATACTGTGATATCAAACCTTAATAGGGAAGCCAATCATTAGCATGCAGTCCAAATGAATTCTTTGCCTTTTCCCATTCTGTCACCTTTTCTCCTGTAATTATTTGCCTCCAATACATTGGCTCCTTTGCCCGTTTTCTCCAGTAAATTTCAACCCCTCTCTTGCCTACTCTCTGTACCCCTATTTGCAGTCATCCCTATCAGCAGAATCTGCTTTCTCTATCCCCGTGTTGGCTTAGTTCTTAGAATACTTTCTGCTGCTTTACAAATACAATATTCTGTATGGTTATCATTATTATCCTTAAGGATCTACATCAAAAATCCCAGTCTATCCTTTTTTCTTGAGCTCCCCCTTGTTTCATTATAATCCTTTAACACTTTGAATTATAGCTTTCTGCTTGTGATTTGTATAGGTGCCTTAACCATGTAGATTTGAAATACCCCTTCAAATCAGGTAATCCCAAACCATCTTGTTCTGTTGGAATGGTGAATTTATCCCACTTGACTCTTGCCTCTTCCACTCCCAGGTAAAATTATTCAACTCTTTATTAATTCTTATCCACATCTTCTCCTCTGGTTGATAAAAACATGCCTGGCCTGTATATAAAACTAAAGGGACTAAAAACATTTTAACTGCCTGTATCTTGCTATCCATATCCATAAAACAGATCTTCCAATTTCTCAGTTTTTGTAGTATCTTTTGTTTAGTCTCTTCCCACATATCCTTAGCTGCCATATCAGAATCTTTTTTAATCCATACTCCTAAGTATTTAATTTTATCATGTCCCCATAAATATGGATATTGCTGAACCAATTCATGTGTGGGTACATTGTTTACAGCTATTGCCTTTGTTTTTTTCTTCATTAAATTTTGTATCCTGAAAAGACTTGAAACTGTCTCAGAATGTTCCACAACACTGAAATGTCCTCTTCTGTTTTTATCAGGTATAAAATAACATCATCTGCAAACAAAACCTGTTTTTCTCAACTACCATACCAGTCATATCCTTGAATTTCTGGGTCCTTTGTTTTCTTTTCAAATGGTTCTAAATATAGAAAGAGGACACCCCTGCTCAAACAGAACTTATCAGAGAGGACCCCCCCACACACTTTAATTTTCACCTTGAATCCATCATATATCCTCCTAATCAAGCTTATAATTTTGTCTGACAATGCAAATACTTCCATTGCCCTACTCATAAAATCCGACCTTACTTTGTCGATTGCTTGTCCTGCATCAAGACCCACCAATAAAAGTGGTATTTTCTTACATTCTGCTTTCCTCTGGATCATCATTGTTCTATTAATGTTGTCAAATGTTTGCTTCCCCTCCACAAAACCACATTGATCTGTATCTATAAATTTGGCATCACCTTTGCTATTCTTTTAGCCATTATAGACATAAACACTTTATAATATTGGTTTAGAATCAAAATGGGCCCATATGAAGCTGGATCTGATGGGTCTTTATAATCTTCAGGTACTACTTTCTTCCAGGATGTTGGTACTTCTTGTCCTTTTAAAATACTTTTAAACAAAACCTTCCAGAGCTTTATCACTTTCTTCCCTCCTAGCTTCCAAACCTCCACAGGAATACCATCTGTCCCTGGTGACTTGCATGTAGATTTGTTATACATCACAATTTTTATCTTATCTCCTCCTATCCTGTTAGTGACTGAGCCTCATCTACCTCTAACCTTAGCATATTTAATTCTTCCATAAACATTTCCATTTCTACTTTTTCTTGATTTCCACATTTCTCTGCTTTATACAGATTTTCATAAATTTTCTGAAATATTTCTAATACCTCTACAGGACCTCTGGTTATTTTCCTTGTTATAGCCTCTCTAAGCTTGGCAACAACCCTTTCTACTTTCTCTTGCCTGAGCTGCTGTGCCAAAAGTTTTTGTGCTTTGGACTTATTATTAAAAAAAAAAAAAGTTGCTTAACAGCAGTCTTTCTAAACTCATGCATATTATTGAGTTAATTCCTTATTTTCTCTTGAGCACTCTGCAATCGTGCCTCTTCTTGTTCTGTCAGATTCCTCCTATTCTGCAATACTTTATAAACCTTTTCAGTCTGTCTAAATAACTCTTATTACTTCTTAACCATATCTCTTTTTCTTTTATTTCCACCCTGTTTTTAAACTCCACTTTAACTTTTTCCTACTCCCCGGCTATACTTTAGGAAGAAATTTCTATCTTCCTTAATAACTCCTGAATAATTTCCACTACCCATTCCTTAAATTCCTCTTTTTTGATAGATCAGTAGGGAAGTGCCAGTGTCTCATTTTTATTCCATTGCCCTGCATTTTTGTTTTAGTTATTATTGGTGCATGATCTGAAATAGTTATTGGATGCATATCAAAACTTTCAATTACATGCACATGTTCCGGCAAAATATAATTTCTGTCTAGTCTAGCCCAGTTTTTGTACCTTGGGAAATAGTATGTAAATTCTCTCCAAACTCATTCTACTGAAATCACATCTTCCATGCCAAATATTTTCATAAATTTCTTCAAAACTCTGTCCTCTTTTGTTATATTTTCCCTTCTAGACCACCAGATACATCCTCACTATTGCAAATCAAATTCCAATCCCCACCTATAAGTGATATTCCCAACTGAAAGATGATTATTTCTCCCAGAATTTTCTTAATCTTCATTTGTAGCAGTTTTAGGTGGAATGTAAATGCATGCCAGTGTAATCCTCCTCCCTTGCCAGTAGCCTCTTAGCACTACAAATCTACATTAGTATTGTTTTTTTTTCCTTTTCTGTCGCTGTTGGAGAAAGGGCAGTAGATATTATCAATATATGATGCTAAGCATGATGTTGATGGGAGTCAAGTTTCAGTCACAGTGTCTATGCCTGGGTTTTAAGAGGAAAATTAAGCCTCAAGGACAGTTTATTTTGAAGGCTGCAGGTACAAATGGTATCATTTAAGATAACTTTTGATCTAGGAGAGGTGGGCATCTTGTGATATAATAGGGGCATTATGTGAAACTGTAGTTTTGGAGACGATAAATGGAGATAGTAGGCATGTGTTTAATGGAGAATGTGAGAAAAAACTGTGAGTAAAGGGGCTGATGTGTGGTAACTACTAAGAGATATCAGAAGGTGTGGATGTACAGGTAGTTGCAAGTGCCTAAAAGGTGTAAAAGGAAACAAAATAGTGAAATGAAGTAGAGGTTACAATAACATAGAGCTGCGCTAAGGAAAAGAAAGAATAACATGGCATGTGTGCATGAGCATTTCATGAGGGAAGTTCTAGCCAAGAGACAGGAAGTGATGTATGTGATATTTCTGCAAAAAGCTAGTGCTGTCCTGAGAATAGCTATGGGCAGGGAGAGATGGGTGCAGCCCACCCCAAAGGGGTGATTTCAAGAGCCAACAAGTAACACACTGCCTGCTATAGTGGAAAAATTATTTATAATGAAGTACAAGTCCAGACAGCTTATAGTGAAAGGTACAGAATATTTTTTCTAAGTCCCACCTCCTTGCATGACACGTTGGAAAAAATAGGTAAAAGACAGAGGAATCAGTTAAAACTGTAGAGTAATTTACAGTGAAGAAATGCAAACAGAAAGAGTAAAGAGATACAAATAGAGAAAAGACAGCATAAAGAAAAGAAAAGAAGAAGAAAATGTAGAGAAGAAGGGCTGCAGTGCTAGACTACAAAGGTGCCAGAAACTTGTAAGGTAACAGTACTGCATTAAAGTGGGACTTTGAAGTTTTGGCTCACACGTCACTATTCTTAAAACTTAAAGTACTAGGGTTTGGTGATGGATCAATAAATAGATATCCAGCTATCTTCTGGAGAAGACTTTTAAAGTTATCTCTGCCTCATACAGTTCAATGGGTACTTTCACAACAGGACTTTTTTCAGAGATCGGTGTTGGGGTCCATCCTGTTTGCCTTATTTATTAATGACCATGACCTGTCCACTGTACTGGGTACCTGTTAAATTTCCAAAGACCATAACTGAGGTTCTAAGAATAGTGAAAATAAAAGTACTAACTCCCAGAATGTTGCACCTTGAAGTATCCAAAATATAGTAATCTTACAGGTAGTATAGATAAGCAGGAAAGGTGTGGATGCATCGCCCTCCCCCACCCCAAGCCAGGGGCAGTATGGGGAAAGCCTCTTGCATAAGCACAAGAGTTTCAGAATTTCCCTTTTGCTGACTCCACAGTTTATTTTCAAGGCATTTGGGACCCATCATTTTGGGTATTGTTCTTGCATATGGAAACTCACTGTCCCACCTAATCTGAGAGTCACCCTATAAATAGATAATCTCTTACTTCTTAAGAGTTTAATCCTTCTTAAGAGTGTTAAAATATGTTCAGAGCTACAAAAGAAACTTCAAACAGGGTATATTTCACTTTTCCACTGGAGATATAATAACAAACTAGTTCTTAAAACAAAAACAAAAAAACACAACTTTGCAATATCTGGTACTTCTTAAATATTAAACAACATAGATACCTTTAAAACAGATAAGTCTTTCAATCATCTAATTGATATGGTTAAACAGTACAAGTACTTAGATCTATGGCTTGACTCTGCTCATTGATTTAGATGTCATGTTGAAATGAATTCTGATAATGGTCTGAGACAATTTAAACCAAGCTATAAATCCACAAACATCCTCCCTTTTCAATCTAGAACTTAACTTAGGCCTGACTACACTTCTAGTCATTAACACTAACTGCTATCAAAACTCTCATACTTTTCTAGTCATTACCGGTAACTGCTATCAAAACTCTCATACTTTTCAAACTACCCTAAACAGAGTTTGCAGGTTTATTTTGCTCGTTGATGCCTGTGAATATTGTCACTGCAGAAAGGCAGTTTGCTTCCTATAACTGCAAGTCCACCTTGCTACTTGATAGAATTAGCTTTGTATGTTTTAAATGGCAGCTACTTGACTATAGAACTACTGTCTATAAATAGCCAGCTCTGTGGATGGAAGCATGACCGAGGATAGGGTTTCACTAAAAGCAGACAACTTTTGCATTGAAAACTTATTTTTAAATATAATTTTAGATTTATTTGGGAATATACTATATATGTTTTCCTGAGGGGATAGAGCAGTGATAATACAAAAGACTTTGAGCCAATTGGAATTCAAGCAAACCATCTACTTTAGAATATGTCTTCAAATAAAAAAGGAAGATTCATTATCCATTTAGAGACCTTTATAAAAATATTAAAAAAAACATCATACAGCTTCTAAACTTTGGAATAATATTCACTTAGGGATTAGAAAACTGTCAGCATTGATCATATGCAAATAATGTCTTTGTTAAAGAGACATGATGCATCTCTTCCCTGTAAATCTTAGTGCTTTTATCTTTTTAGTGTCTAGCTGTCTGCACTCTACTTTTTTATTTAATGCATTAAGGATTTATATTTTAATTAATGTGCTTAGTTCAAAAACTATGAAGCCTCTGCTTAAAGACATGGCTATATCTATTGTTGATATTGCTTCTGATCTACCATGTGGCAAGTGTACAGCTAGGCATACTCTTTGTACACTACTGAGTACATTTTTCTAAACATTACCTTGAGAAACTGTAGCTTTTTTAGGCCATACTATGTCCTCAACTATCTAAATTGATGCATCCAATAAGAGTTACATAGATTAAAATGTATATTTAACAGTTTTAGAAGGAAGGTGATGTACACTTTTGTTTAGTGCTGGGAACATCAATTTTTTTAACTGTCAGGTGTGTTGGGGGGGTCAGCAATTAGAGCACACAAGAAGAAAATGAAATTCACTTCCTATACCCCTGCTATGTTGCAAAATGTCATGAATTTGTTTACAAATTTATGTGCAGTGGGGTGGGATTGGCATAATGGCCAAGATCTTTACCTAAGAGTATGCAAAAAGGTCACAAGTCAGACAACTTTTGCATTGAAGAGTTATTTCCAGTTAATATAATGTCAAATAAGAACACATCTGCAAAAGGAAACGGATTGCAAAATTGTAGAGCTTTTCTTAAAGCTTGCACCAAATATGTGGCTTAGTTTTTGCCAGGTTGTAAAGAGCATTACAGTTTGTGCATTCAAAATGGCAAAACAAGGTAGAGCAGGAATCACAGGTACTAGCACACTGGTGAAATCATGCTGCTATCACACTGCCAGAATGCAAGTGCTGTTGTGATCACAGGTGCTAGCACGTTGATGAAATCATGGTACTATTACACTGCCAGAATGTAAGTACTGTTGTGATACCACAACCTCGGGGGAGGAATCCTCCACTACTGACACCGAATCCACATACATTAGTGATTCCCCTGATTCCAAGAGGGGCCGTGGTCCTGAGTACCCTTTAGGGGTAGGAGGCATGGGGGGGACGTAAACACAAGGGTAAAAACCAAAGAGGATCTTTTCCAGTCAATAATGAAATAAATCCTGAATGTTCGAACAAAAGGCTCTAATGGATCGTAGGGCTAACACTGACATTTCCATTCTTCCAGCAGATAAGGGTGGGGCGGTGGTGGTCATGGACTCCAGTTACTACTGGGCTGAGGGAAGTAGACAATTGTCTAACCCCCAGCATTATGTGAACATGCTCACAGACCCAACTCAAAACTTCAAAAAGGAAACTGACAATTTTTTACAGGAAGCAGTTGAGGAGGGAATTATCAGTGTCAAAACCAAACAACAACTAATGGTCAATGATCCTGGAAAACAATATTTGTATTTACTGCCCAAAATTCACAAATCCTTAAACATGCCACCAGGCAGACCTATTGTTTCGGGCATAGGCTCCCTCACAGAGCCTTTGTCAGCATTTCTGACTGAATATTTGAAACCACTTTTACCATATATCAGAGCCAGATTAAAGGACATGACAGAATTCTTACAAATTGTTTCTGAGTCTCAATTGGAACCGCATTGGTTGATGTGTACCCTGGATGTCAAATCACTCTACACCAGTATCCCACATTGGGCTGGATTAACAGCATTATTATTTTGGTTAAACAAGATTAACATTTACAGCCCGGGTTTCAACACACTGCTCATTTGTATTGCCGAGCATGTCCTTACTAAAAATGTCTTCTATTTCCAACATGAGGGCTACTGGCAAATTCAGGGTACAGCAATGGGGGCATCTTTTACCCCAATATATGCTGATCTATATATGGGATATGTGAAGGAGCACATCATATACAATGAATTACATAATTTGTATATGCCTGACATAGACATATGGAGACAATATCTGGACGACTGTTGGCTTGTATGGAAAGGGGGCAGTGAATATCTGGAGGAATTCATTGAATATCTCAATGGAAATAAATGGGGGGCTGAATTTACAGTCAGTCATCACCCTAATGAGATCCACTTTCTGGATGTTCATCTACAGTGTCAAGCAGACAACACATTGCGTATTACTGTTTACCGGAAATATCCACAATACAACAGCCTGTTACACGCCACCAGTCTCCACCCCAAACATACCACTAACAATATTCCAAAATCTCAGTTGCTGCATTTGAAGAGAATCTGCTCTTCACAGCAGGATCTTACACATTCCCATCATGATTTAGCTAATAGATTTTTAGCTAGGGGATATGGCATACAGAATGTCAACTCGGCAATGCAATGGGCGAAGAATCAATCCAGGGATACCCTATTAGAATACAAACATCACTCCAGGAAGGATAACAAGGACACCTTGAGGTTGGTCACTACATTTGGCAGAAATACAGCACATCTTGTTGATGTCTTTGATAAACATTGGAACATTTTGAAGACAAATGCACAATTGGATGACATCTTGGGGGATAAATGCTTATTTTCTTATAGGAGAGGAAAAACTTTGGGTTCCCATTTTTCTCACTACAAAAAAATTATGCATCAGGATGCAACTTATCACCAAACGGTTCTTACCCTTGTGGACATTGTACATTTTGTAAACATGTTTTCAAAACCAAAACTTTTACCAGCAAAAATACTGGACAATTGTATAACATCAACTGCTTCGCCAACTGTGGAACAGACTGGGTCATATATTTGGCCACTTGCACTTGTCAAGCTTTTTATGTGGGACAAACTTCTAGACAATTCAGATTTTGAATGTCAAAACATTTAGGGGACATTAGGAATACCAGAGCCACCAATGCTCTCTACAGACATTCACTGATTCACCATACAGCAAAATTCTCTTTCACAGTCATTGACAAAATATCTGGCAATAGATCCTTTAAAACAGGGTGGCATAATATATTAAACATGAAGGAAAGGAAATGGATTGTAAAACTGGGTGGTCTTTTTCCACCTAGATTAAATGATAAATTGTAAAATTTTCCCTTCCCATCATGTGTTGGATACCACTAGGTTGGACTTAATACATGGTGCATAGAGCATCATAATTTTCTAACAGTGAATTATTAATGGTACATGATGGTGGTGCTGCGGTAGTGTTGTCGCCTCACAGTACGATGCTGACCGGTTCAACTCTCAGCTAGAGCGTCTTCTGCGTGGAGATATGTGTGAATGGGCGTACCTTCGTTGAAGGTTGTGCGTCAGGGCTGGCAACCCGGCATGTAAAAATCAACTGCCAATCATTAGCGGACCAGAGTCCTGTGGCTGTGGCGATCCCTAACTGGGAAAAGCCGAAAGACACAACAACAACAACATATCAATCACAAGTACAAGTACATTATAGGTTCTATTTCATATAAACTTTTTATGTGGTCGAATATGATTTTTTGTGCCTAGGTTCTGGTATCACAATAACTTTGAGTGAAGTTTGTTTTATTTTGAACAGGAAATTATGTCATGGACATTTAATTGGATCAGGTATTTATTGCAGGGTTTGAACTGCCATCTGAGATGTATCACTGATGAAAGCTTTATGCTGAAACCGGTCTAGTTCCAATAAACTTTGATGCTTCATTCTTCCAAGGTGCTGGCCTTTTTTTTTGTTCATGTTTACCCAAGTTTGTTTGGCCTTTGCACCTACCGTGCTTGCTAGCCTGCCTCTTCTTGATTTGCATCACACTGCCAGAATGGAAGTGCTGTTATGATCACAGGTGCTAGCACGTTGATGAAATCATGGTGCTATTACACTTCCAGAATGTAAGTACTGTTGTGATCACAGGTGCTAGCATACTGGTGAAATCATAGTGCTATCACACTGCCAGAATGTAAGTACTACTGTGCAAACTTCGTGCAGTGTTCTGAAATGCTGTATGCTCTTTCTGAATAACTGTATTTCTACTTTGACTTTATGCCATTTAGAAACAAGATACTTTGCCCAAGGAAAAGACCTGTTAAAAAAGAAGAAAGAAAAGAAAAACAAAACTCTGAATGTGTGAAATAAGTATAATCACCTTTGTTCTGCAATTATACAAGAAATTAGAGATGCACATTTTGAAAGCATCACATTTGGCTAATACAACTTGCCAAACACAGTGGTTCCCCAAGTTAATGTTATTAACACCAAAGTTGTACGACAAGAAGGTGTGGACATAATCCCCAGAGGTCAGTCATTTCATTCGCAGCCATATGTGATGATGTCTACAAAAGGTATTTCGTACTCAGACTATACCAACACTGATGCCTATTTTTTCTCTTTCTTTCTTTCTTTCTTTCTTTCTTTCTTTCTTTCTTTCTTTCTTTCTTTCTTTCTTTCTTTCTTTCTTTTTGCTACAGGGGATTCTGAGCAAACCTCTTAACTGTCTAGAATTTCACAGACTGTCCAGATTTTTGCCTCATATTTTTGGTCTATTCCTCAAAAAGTTTTACTTTTCTGGCAAATTGTGGATTGAAGTCATTAACTAATGACAGACATATGAGTTTCAGGCTTCATGTCTTTCACAAAATGCACACTAATGCAAAACTTGTTATTCTAGCAATTTCTAAGTTTACAGGACTAATATTTAAAATGTATCCGTATTTTTGAGCCTTTGTCCCCCCTTTATTTTTGGGTTTGTCCAGATTTCTTGCTTTAGTAACTTGAGAATTATGATTCTGGGATTTGTGCTAAGAGTATATACTAGTTTATGGTTCAAGACATTAAGAAAATGAAACTGATATAATCTGCCATGATAAAGAAAACATGTAGTGGTTGCCTCTGTATGTGAGTAAAGAGCTGTTGGTGTCCCCTGTTCCCCCTTTAACAAGACACACTCAAAGTTACTAGGTCACTAAATTCACCCATTGAATGCAGGGATTAGTCCTGGCATATGATTTCATCAACAGTTTCTCCAATAATGTTAGAAGCTGCCTAAAGGAATTCCCTTTTTGGGAATGAACTCAGTATATTGTCCTATAAATCAATGGAAAACAGGTGCAAATTCTTAAAATGTGTAGTTTTTTTTTTTGTATCTTTTGTCCTGTACCTGCCGACCAGTCAGACATGAGTCCATTTATTCCCTCATGCTGGGGAGTCCAGCCCAGAAGCAAGAGTCATCCTGAGTTACTGTCCATTAGGCTGGTTTGTGCCTTTGTATGTACCCTTCTTTCATTCTGCACAGTAACTGCGAGAAAGAAGCTCTAAGCCTACTGCCATTGATGTAGTCTGGCTTATCCCGCAGACTGAGACCCTAAGGAAATTTTACTATAGTCCCCATATTTGCATGGTACTACATGGCCCTCCTCCCCGTAACAGCCTATATCATGCTGAGTACAGGCTATGGTAGCATTGTGCCATTTTATTACTTATACCTTGCATTTTCTTCTGTTTTCTGTTAGTAATTTATAAGTCATGTAGTAAGAAAGCAAACTAAAAATATCAGGAAGGAGAAGGGGTTTTAAATAGAACCATGCAGAAAAGGTGTTCCAGACCTGAATGACAAAATGCATGCCATCATTATGACAAAGCTATGCATGACTTAAATGCTATCCTGAAAGTAACAGCTATTTAAGCTAGCAAGTACAAAATAAAGAAGCTCAAACCTTGAGGTTGCTGCATGTTTCTGTTTCATTAATCTTAGCTTTTTTGAAGTCATTTGTATTGTTGCACTGACTGTAATAACAGACTCATGAGTTATGGCAGTCACCGCTAAGCTCACTCATTGTGCTTTCCCAGTTACTCCTTGCAGTTCTTCAGTTTCTCTTTCTCTAGGTATAGTTGTTTTTTTAACACTACTTAAGTCAAGGTGACCATTTTGTTACAGGACCTAAACTGGGACACTTGAGGGCCGCCCTGGGAAGCCAGGTCTACAATCTCATTCTCCCAGTCCCCATGGGAGTGGAGATAGGGAAGCCATGTCATCTCGCACTGGGGCAGGCAGGTTGGCCTCCTGTCCTTCACCAGGCACTGTGGGGATGCCACCCTGTGAATAGCACCACTTAGGAGGCAAGAGGCCACATGCCAGGAGGCTTAAAGCGATGCACATTCGGCAGTGACTGGCACCATGGGGGTGAGAGAGTGAGGTGTGCTGCACAAAGTGCAGAGATGGACCCAGGGCCATCTTCCCTGTGAGTTTGAAAGCCCTAGGTGCAAGGCAAAGTGGAGAACTGGTGTCATGGAAGTCTGGATGAGGGACTGTCTGAGGCTGCGTGGCTCAGCAGAGTTCCATGAGGCTGGGAAAATCCCCTGAGAGGCTCCAAGAGCATGCATGACATGGCATGATTTGGCAGCAGTTAGGAGATATGTAACCATGGAAAAGAGCTCTCTCTCCCCTGGGTAGAAGTAGAACCCCAGAGGGGGTCAGTCTCGATGGATGTCTGGAAGTGAGAGAGAGTTGGAAAGTGATTGGTACAGAACAGCTCTCGCCTGGGTGAGAGGGTATGGACCATGCCCCCTCTGGGATGAAAGTCTGGAAGGGGGAGAGAGGCAGATAGTGGCAGGGCTGGGCGAGCTACTTCCTGGGTGAGGGGAGTCAGGCAGAGCTCCCCACAATGGAAGTCCTTATGGGAGCGCTAGGGCAGACAACAACAGGGCCTGGAGAGCTCCTGCCTGGGTGAGCGGGGTCAGGTACAGCCCCCCCATGATGGAAGTCCTTAAGGGAGCAACTGGCAGACAGTAGTTGGGTCTAGAGAGCTCCTGCCTGGGTGAGTGGGGTCAGGCAGAGCTCCCCATGATAGAAGTCCTTGAGGAAGCACCAGGGTGGATGGCATTGGGGCATGGAGAGCTCCTGCTGGGGCAAAGGCATTCAACTTCACCCCATAAGTGACTGCATCCTTGAAAAATCTCAAAGTCACTATAGCTGCTCTGGATGGGAAAGCCGGGGGACTCTGAAGCCTTCATGAGAGCAGATTTGCCCCTCAGCAGCCGAGGGGAGTTTCGGAGGAGCAGACGGGATTGAAGGGAAGCTCCCCTGAAAGGGTTCGAGGGCATGAGTGATCAGGCACGATTTGGCAGCTTGAAGGAGACATGCAGGTGGCAGAGTCCCCTGACATGGGGGGGCCGCAGCTGGGGAAGGTCTCTTGGCCAGGTCGAAAGAGAGGACAGTACAGTTTGGCCCTGACAGAAGTCAGTACGGGATCGCCAGGCAGATGGGTGTAGGGCCTGGAGAGCTCATGTTTGGGTGAGTGGGGTCAAGCAGAACCCCCATGAAGGAATTCCTTGAGGGAGTGACCGATGTCAGCAGGGCCTGGAAGGCTCCTGCCAGGGTGAAAGCATCCGACCTTACCCCATACCCAATGGCATCCCCAAAGAATCGCAAAGTCCCCAGAGCTGCTTAGGATGGGAAAGCAGGGGGACTGGCCACCCTGGGAAGCCAAGTCACCATTCAGACTGAGCGGTCTAAACTGGGACATTTCTGTGCCCCAAAGACAATGTTTGGGATTCCGGGACAGAGACTTCCAAACTTTGACTGTCCTGGAAAAACTGGGACTGTTGGTCACCTTGACTTAAGTTATTTATTTCCTTTAAAAGTCAACTAAATAAATCTCCATTCACTTTGTCACTCCTGTCACAGAGCATCTTGAAAACACCAGGTATCAACTGTATACTGTGCTATATTAAAACATTCAAACACATTCAAAAATTATTAAAATGTTAAAAACATATTCAGAACTTTTAGAAACATTGGAGAAAATCAAGCTTTGCTATACAAAAAAGCCATTAGACCATGTATATGAAATGCTCATATGGAACATAAATTCCTATGATGTTATTATATATTCTATCATCCTACATGAATGGATGGCCTCGATTGATGTGATGCTGGTTTAGATACGTATTATTGGAGCCGTGGTACTATCTTCTATAGATCAGTGTCTCATGACATTTGATTCCTAATAGGATGTGATAAAACATATTAGAATATATAAAAATATATATATAAAAAAATATATATAAAGAACATTGAATATAAGAGCTCATGTGTATTAATAGATGTTTAAATGAAGATGTAAATATAAATATATATGTATGAAAAATCTATAAATATCATTACTGAATATGTAATAATATATATGTTTTCAAGATGCTCTGTAATGATGCTTCACTTTTAAATATTTAAATGTATCATTTTCCCACTCTTTTTTATGAAATTGTTTTATTGATATAAATTATCTAATTAACAATTAATGAGAACACTATATAAAACACTAACGTAAAGTGAGAATGTAATGATCTGAAGAAGCTAACCTTAGTGAAAGCGCTTATCTTTGTTCTCTGTTTTGTCTGTTCGTGCACAATAAATAATTTGGATTTACATCGGAGAAGGTTTTTTTGACTGAATACCTGAAACTGAACTGCAACTTGGATTTATTCCACATCTTTATATGGAAGCCACTTCGCGCACAAGTACCTAACTTTTTTAATCTACATTATACTTTTTATTAACAGGTGCTTGGTGCGTTAATCTGTTGGGCCGTTATCCTTTTTTACCTAAAATTTCTGGCCTATATTGGAAGTTGGAAGTACTCAACAGGTCTTGCTTAGTTCTTTTTTTTAACACAGCCTTTCTCTGGGTCCTAGTTTCTTCTCTGCCATTACCGTTGGTTCATTATCATGCTGTGTTTGGTCCTCTGAGGTTTATATTAGGCCTCTGTATGCATTTTGTGGAGTTACCCTCCTGCTAGCCCCTTGTGAGTCACAGCCTCCTGTAAATGTCACCCGATATTTTATTTATTGTCTTAAATCTGTTGTGTGCACTGATATCAAGAACATGTTTGTCCTTGGGGCGTGGCCAAGGATGAACACAGGATAGCAGCAGATTTCTTCAGCTCCACCAATTTCATTACACTGATAGGAATTAATTACTTAAAAAATTAATTTTTGAAGTAATTTTTTTTCTAAATATGTTTGTTTTATATAGTTCTTGAACTATATCTAAAAAAGAAAGGAAATTTTAACAATATTCCTGTCAGAAATCACTTTGGGAATTTTCCTGTCAGTTTATCAGTCTGAAATGAGTTCCAGTAAGACAAATTCTCAAGACTCCAGCATCAAGAAAGAACTTCAGTCTCTGATAACTATAATACAGAAACTTACTGCTAAGATGGATAAAATGGATACTAAAATTGATACCTTCATAGAAAAAACTACAAAACAAATAGACTTGTTACATATAGACCTGCAACAACAGAAGATCCAGATGACAGGCATAGAAGAAGTTGTGAATGACATGGAAAATAGAATCCAAGAAGAGGAAATCAACATTGAGTTTCTGCTGAAACAAAATACACATTTACAAACAAAGCTGGATGACCTGGAAAATAGATCTAGGCGCAATAACATTTGGATTTTTGGACTGCCAGAAAATATTGAAGGTAACAATATTACTTCTTTTTTAACAACATGGCTCCCTAAAACTTTAGACTTACCAGAAGCATTCTCTTTTGGTATCGAAAGAGCACATAGATCTATAGCTAATACTAACTCTAACAAAAACTATCCTAGATCAGTTATAGTTAGATTTCTATCATCTTTTAATAAAGAGATGGTTCTTAAATCTGCTTGGGCTAAAGCTTCTGTTAAGATTAATGAGACAACTGTGCGTTTTGACAATGACTATTCTTCCTTGGTAATAGCTAAAAGAAAAGTTTTTCTGCCACTAATAAGGGAGCTTAAAAAAGCACAGTTTAAAACATACCTTCTGTTTCTTGCCAAGCTAAAAATCTTCCTTCCTGATGGTCCTAAAATTTTTGATGACTTAGACTCTGCTTTACTGTTTATCAAAAAAAATAAGATTTTGGATAAAATAGAGGAAATGGAATGGGCTAGTTCTTCATTAAAGAGACTGGCAACTGAAACTTCGTGGAAGACTTCAGAGAAGAAGAGACTAAAAAACAAATGATTTGTTCTATGTTTTTTTTCTTTTTTCTCTCATCATTTTACTTCATTATTAATCTTTTAAATATAGTTCCTGCATTTCCAGAAAGCCACAAATATTCTGAAAAGATTTAATCAAAGTTATTCTCTGTGTGCAAAGAAATGTTTTGTTTCATAACCAGTCAAAATATCTGAGGAACTAATAACAAGCTATTATTCAATTTGTTTCTCTTTCTGAAAAGAGAAGTAAGGTCAGTAATTTGATACATTTTTTTCTTTTTTTCTCCTTTTCTTCTTTTCTTTGTTTAAACAATGACATTCTATTTAGATTATGTATTGGGTAAAGGGTGGGGAGGGCAGGAGAGAAGAGTAATGAAAATATGATAAATGGAATAATAACATATTTATTCCTTGTAAAAGTTTATATGTTCTTCAAATGCTATTCCTAATTATACTTTCTTGATTATACTGCTTATGCTTGTTTGTAAATAATCTGTCATGCTTTAACTAATAATAATTAGAACTAAATAATAGTAAATAATATGTTTTATTTTTAACTCTATTAATATAAACAGTAAGTAATATTCCATTGTATATACTTCTTATAGCTTTCTCTTACATTTTTTTATTTCTGCTTTACACTCTTTTATTTTCTACTCTCTTTTCTTTTCTTTATTCTTTCTCTTTATTTTTTTTTCATATTAATATACAGAAATGCTTTTGATCATATAGACACAGTAAATAATAAGATTTGCATAAAAATTGAGTTGGGACAAAAATATTGAGTTTTATTACTTATTAATAACTTTGGGCTTAATTTCACTTACATAGAGGCTGTAATAACCTGTAAAATACATCGTGAAGGTTTTGTCATGTTTAGATGCATTTACACTGCTAAATGAATGTTTGTCACTAGTTTTTAACAAGTTTCCCGCCAAAATGTTAAGGGAGACAATCTGGGATGTGGCTACCTCATGAACAGTGTCCTCGAGTTGTTTTAAAAGCTTCAACTCTCAGAATTCTCACAGAGAAGCTGAAAGCAGTCAATTTGACCTTTGACCCAGATATCACACTGACACATTGTAGATTCAGGAAGAACACTCTACCAGGAAGTAGAACTGATGCAAATGTGACTATGTGAAGGAAAATGAACTCTTTAACATTTAAATGTGAGTTATTTTATATAATTACTTAAATATCTATGTTATAATTCATAAAATATGTTCAGTTATAATGATTTTAAATGATGCAGTTTCTTGTAGTAAGTAAATGTCTTATTTTAAAAGGCATAGAAAATGAAACATTTATTCAAGTGTTTTTGAAAATCTACTTGACTGCAGCATACTAATCTGTGTTAAAAACTTATGTTCAAAACATATACATTACTATAACTCATTTAATTCATCTGAATGACAAGCATAAATAACTTTATAATTCTATTCTGGAAGAAATTGCCATGTGATATATTTTAAAGCAGTAGTATAGACATACAAAATACAGATGGCTTCTTTTACAATAATGCAAGTGTTTCTGAGAATTTACATAACTATGCAGTATGATTTATAACAATTTCTATAAATATAATATTTTATTCTATTGACAATAATGAGTATGAGTAAAATGCTCATATACAAGCAATTCAAGGTTTTTTTGGAAGCTGTTGACTGCATTTACATGACAGAAAATAGATGCATCTTAATATATGTAATGTCTGAACCATATTAGCCAAAGTTTTTGATTTAAATGAATGTTAGAACTTATTTTTACATACTTTGAATAAATTAATATGTAAATATGCCTTCCCTTTTTTTTTTTTTTTTTTTTTTTCTCTCTTTCTTTCACTCTCTCTCTCCCTCTTTCACATCTTTTATTTCTCTATCTCCTCTTGGTTCCTAATATCAAGATTATTTGAATGCTATTTGAATACAAGTGTATTATATTACGTATATGTATATAGTAGTATGAATAGTTTTTAAAAAAAAAAAGTTTATTTTAGTTTATATGATGCTGTTTTATCAAATGTGTAGTCTTGTCTTGTTAGATAATTGAATTGAAAGCTGTTAATTTAAGTTAAATATAACCAGTATTAAATTGATAAGGTGGTAGCTGAGGTACTGCTGCTTAGGGTAGGGAGTTAACTTGAGTGGTAAATACTACTCTAAGTTGGAGTTTTTAACTCCAGGCTGGATGCAAGGTTTAATCCTTACATTATTTTCACTTGTTCATTGTTATATGTATATAGTTTTGACATCCACAATATATTTTGTACACTCATTGTCACTACAAACAAAATTGAATCCTATACAAAATCCCATAAGAAATTCAATAAATACAGCTATATTTAAAGGTACACCTAAAGGAGGAGGTGTAACATTACTTATGTTGTTATTTGTTATTTTGATCATAAGATTCTTAAGTTTTAAAAATGCCAAATGACATATTTAAAAGGAATTTCTTTAAACATTAATGGATTGAATAATCCGTGTAAAAGGGCAAGCCTAATAAGATACATTAATTTACATAAGGCCAACTTAGTCTTCCTGCAAGAAACCCATCTCTTGAAAAAAGATATTGATAAACTAGCCACAAACAAATATACAGTATTGGTTAGTTCAGAGCACACTCAGAAAAAAAGAGGAGTAGCTATTTTATGGAATAAAAGTATGCCCATCCCTAAAACCATTAAGTCTTATCAGGATGACAAAGGAATGTTTTGTATGGTTACAATACAAATTAATGGGAAGACTTACACTTTAATTAATGTATATTGGATACCTGGAATTGGTATTAATACAGTGAAACATCATCTTGATAAGATCATATCATTCTCTATAGGAGATATTATTTTAGCTGGTGACTTTAATTGTATACTACATGAAAGTGATACTACCACTATAGGAAAAAGAAGAATTACATCTAATGCAAAACATTTAAATGATTTTGCTAATTCTTATCATTTGAATGATATTAATAATCAGATATATTCAAAATCATTACCATACACCTTTTTTTCTAACAGATACAAAACTTATTCAAAAATAGATAGGGTCTTTATTTCTAACCAGATGGTAACAGATTTAATTAATTCCAAAATCATTTCATGTCCTATATCTGATCATAATTCAATTGTTTTTGAATTCATGATAAAAATACTCATAATGTTCAGATCAAAAGGATACCAGCATACTTAACTCAACTAAAAGACTATAAAGAATATATACTTTCAGAAGTAAAACATTATTTAGACATAAATAATACTCCTGAAGTCTCCATTGTCTATGTTTGGGATGCCTTAAAATCATATCTATATGGACAAAGTATCAGATGGTATAATAATAAAAGGAAATCTTGGGATAAGGAATTGTTAGATATTCAAAGTAAATTAGACTCTTATAAACATAATAATAAAGAAAATATTATGGACAAGAAAGTTATTGAAGAAATAAACAAACTAAATGAGAAATACAAAGAAATTTTAACTCATAAAGTTAAAATAACTTTAGAGAAATACAAGTTTTTGTCTTATTCAGTAAGCCCCAAATACTTACATAGACTTAAAAATAAAACAAAAACATTGAATAAACAAAACCATATCAAAGAAATCTTTTCTCTAAGGAAAAAGAAGAATGTTTCTAGTATACCAGAAATACTAGATGAATTTAGAAATCACTTTCACAAAATTAACCATAATAACATTAACATGGAACCTAAAGATAAAATAAAGGAGTTTATAACCACAGACATGAATAAAAAGCTTAATAAACAACAGATTAAACTATTGGACAAAAGTATTTCATATACAGAGGTTAACCAAGTAAACTGTTGCGAAAAGCCAAAAACCTCTTCCTCTGCTGACAAAAAATGTTTTAGTTATAAAATCCGCCAAAATACATTTGCATAAACTTCCAAAGCCAAGTAAAACCACAATGGAAAACGACAGTCCAGTGAGTTCAAATCCTTTAATCCACAGCACAAAAAATCAACCACAAACTTCAGCACAAGCGCTTTCGCCCGTTCGTAATGGGCTTTTTCAAGTGTAATTGTTTTTCAACCAGCAATGCTTTTATATGCTTCAAACATACCATATCATTAAATAATTAAAATAAATTAATTGAATAATGATTGCTAAAATTGAATAATGATGTTATAGATCCCTATAAAGCATCTAGTGCAATTACAAACCACGTTATCATTATATAAATTCAAGTCAGTGTAAAACGTACATTATAAAAATGCCCTAAAGACTAATAAATAATGAATGCAAATACCTTGTAAACATTAAAACTAAAATTAAAAACTAAAAACATTAAAATTATCTTATGGTAGCTGTGTTAATGTAACTTGTGTTAAAATACTAACAACATTAAAATGAAAACAGTAAAGAAATACTGAAATTTAAAAAGTGATTTGGTGCGCACATTCTGTCTTCTGTTAACCCCTTTTATGTAAATAACCTTTCCGTTAGAACTCACTGGACTATCGTTTTCCATTGTGGTTTTACTTGGCTTTGGAAGTTTATGCAAACGTATTTTGGCGGATTTTATAACTAAAACATTTTTTGTCAGCAGAGGAAGAGGTTTTGGGCTTTTCACAACGGTTTACTTGGTTTTCTTCTGCTGCTGTATATACAGAGGTTATTACGCAAATAAATAAGCTTAAATCAAACAAAGCATTGGGTAATGATGGTATTATACCAGAGATATATAAAATCCTTTCTAAAAGTACATATTCATTAATACATAAGGTTTTTATTTTGGCCCAAACTGAGTTAATAACCCCCCCCCCATCTTGGCAATATACATTTATTTCGCCAATTTTAAAACCTAATAAAGATCCAACTAGATGTACTTCATATCGGCCCATTTCATTACTTAATGTTGATTATAAAATGTTTATGAGTATTTTTGCTGATAGATTGAAGACAATCATCCCCGGCATTATAGATATAGATCAGACAGCCTTCATTGTAAATAGAAATACTTTTGATAATATAAGAAGAACTTTAACATTAATTGATTTTGCAAATAAGAAAAAGAAAGATTTAACACTTATTAGTCTTGATATAAGTTCAGCATTTGATTCAGTAAGTTGGGACTATCTGTTTACCTTACTGAAGTGCACAAACTTCTCAGATGCATTTGTAAATCTAATTGAGCATTTATACAAAGGAACATTGGCTTATATTAAGGTAGGAACATATGTTTCACAAAAATACCCATTTTAAAGGTACAAAACAAGGATGTCCACTTTCTCCACTATTATTCACTTTAGTAATGGAGCCTTGGGCTAATTTGATCAGAAACAGTACTGACATAGAGGGTTTTGAAATAGATGAAAATACAACATCCAAAATTCAACTTTTTGCAGATGATGTTCTAATTACATCAGCAGGGTCTAATTCTTCTATGCAGTCTCTATTTGATAAAATGATGAATTTTAAAAGTATTTCTGGTTTAATATTCAATGAAGAAAAAACTAAAATACTACCTATATATACACGAAAAAATATTCTCATTAGTGATTTTACTAAATATGTACCCAATTCAGGTCAGATAACTTATTTAGGTATAATACTATCTAAAGGTATTAACTCTATTATATATAATAATTATAATACCTGTTTTCTTAATATACAAAATCTTTTTAATACCTGGAATAATATGTTTTTTACTATGGAGGAGAGACTTACAATTATTAAAATGATAATATTCCCCAAGATTTTATACTTAATACAATCAATAATACTTCCACCTACAAAAATAATTATCAAGAAACTGAATACACTAATGTTAAATTTCCTATGGGCACCTAATAGACCTAGGATTGCATTAAAGAAACATACTAATAGCTGGACTCAAGGGGGTATTTCTTTTCCAGACTTTAATTTATATACTATCTCTTCTATTGTAAAAGTTATTACTTTATTAATAGATCAGTTATATGTCGCAAAATGGAAAGATTATTGGGAGCAAATTAGTATGCACTTCATGATAATCTCCTTAACACATAAAAATATGATTGTAAATAACTCCATGTTATGGTTACTAAAGGAATTTTGTACTTCACCTATTACACCTAAACATATGGTTTGTTACCCATTAAATATTATTATTAGCTATCGTAACTTTATATTCATGCACCCTAAGTATAGGGAATGGAATTTTATTATATTCCCTATAATGTATACTCAGGGTATGCTTTTGTCATCTACTTCTGAAGGAACTCATTTAGCTATAGATAATGATCTAAAGTACTGGTATCAGTTGATATCTGATAATAAAGTTAAAAATCTAGATTTCTTAAAACAAGAATTTGATCTAAGAGAAACTTGCTGGTTAGAGGTTCAGACCTTTAGACAACATCTCATTAATAAAATAGATCTAATGTCTATAACAGTTAAAGAATCTATTCCAACACTGATTGATTACTTGATATTAAATTTACAACATAAAGTTTCTGATAAAGGTAAACTTTCATACATACATAAAATTATCAGACAAGAAACTTTTTGCAGTGTAGATACATACTGGAATTATTTCACTTCTATTAATGGAGACCCACCAAATCAACAAGATAAACAATATATATTGGAATCTGCCTATAGAACTACGCCTTCCATTGTCTGGAGACTTTATACATGGAAATTTTTACATAGATCTTTTTATACACCTTTGATGATGAATAAAATAAATAATAAAGATAATCTATGTAAGAGATGTAATGTAGAAATTAATGCTGACTGGGCTCATATGTTTTATGACTATATAAAATTGAAAGAATACTGGAAGTCAATTAATGAATTTTGCAGGCTCTTTTACAGATAATTTCATTATTTCTAAATCTCTTATATTATTCAACACACCTGTACCTCAAAGTGTTAAAAGGTTAAGCTTCCCTTGTTATGGTCTATTCTAGCAGTGGCTAGGAAAATAATAACCAGAAATTGGATTTCAGATACACCTCCTTCGTTCAATGAATTTAAAAATGTTATGAATATAGTGTGCCATATGGAAATAAACACAATTAGGTCAAGAACAACTAGAAAAACATCTTATTACATTGTATGGGATAATTTACAAAATTTGTTAAAAAAATCCTAATTTCAATAGCATGGTATTTTAGTTTAATTAATTGATCTGATTGTAGTGGATGTCTTTGTAAATACTTTAGTTGTTTTGTTGAATGTTATAATCATATCTATTTTTAATTACTTGTATAAAATTGTTATGATATTTCTCTTGTATGTTAAAACAATAAACCTGTTTTGAAAAAAAAGAACATGTTTGTCCTTATATGTGCTCCCATCCTGCAGCAGCTGCTCCGCTGTGTCAACCCTTCCTCATTTATATGCCACGAACCCAGATGTCTACATGTCTATGTTAAAAAGCAGGAGATTATCGCCCTTAAGTTTCATATACTTTAAGATCACATGCCCATTGCCACATAACCTGAACACAACAACCCCAACTGTAAAAATTACAGGAAATGCTGTGGGGAGTTGTGCCAATGTCTCCATCAAAATATAGCAACTCTGAGGTAACCATACTTCAGAGTAAGTGAATCGTTGTTTGATTTACAAAGTCCACATTGTGATGTTGTATTCATGAAGGTGGCACTTAATATGCAATCTTCAGGCATATGATTTATAGACATCTGATGAAAACTGTAACAGTACCTCAAACTTCCACCCAGTGGAAAGAGAGATAGGCTACATAATCCTCAATGGCTGATCTTTCTATAATACGTGTCTACCATAAATCACAGTGGTATATAGAGGACAGCCTGGTAGATTTCTAAATGCCAGCATCGGGCAAAATGGGTGAAATGTTATTCTATATGGCACAGTAACAGAGTTCATTCTTGTCTTCCGTCTACATCCACATATAGGAGCATGTAGTACTACTGACTGAAAGAAATTAAGGCATTAAATCTACCCGAATATTGTAATTACCACTGTGTAGCTTCCCTCTCTGACCTAATCTCAGCCATTATCCATTATGAACTCATAACCCCATTACAGACTACATTCTACCACAAATTATGCAGTATTTTCCACTATTCAACTATTTTCTCAACCTCTTAGCGCAACAAATTTAGACAAAGACTAAAATAATGGGATTACGAGTGCCAAAAATAGGGACAAGTTTTAAATATTGCTCTTATAAATTTAGAATGGAGTTTGTGTTTACATGCATTTTTGAAGGATATGAAGTCTGAAACTGAAATGTATGCAATTATTAAGTGATTTCAATCTTGAGTGATTTGCCAGAAAACTACAAATTTTATGAGAAACAGACCAGAAATATGAGGCAAAAATCTGGACATTCTGTGAAAATCTGGACAGTTGAGGGGTATATCCTACAGTCCCTCTTAGTGCTACTGTTGACAATAAATAGACTATATTAAATTATAACGCCTGTAGTGTAATTTATATGCAACAATTTTAGCTTCTGCCTCTGTATACAGTATGGAAGCCATTAGAGTCAATGTAGATTTTCTCCTCAGTGACTAGAATACTTGGGCAGACTCACAAGCCAGTCTTCAGTGGCATGCACGTAGGCAAGAAAAGGAACAGCATTTCATCAACCTTCAAAATAGTACATTAAAAATTCCAGAAGGTTTGCATAATCAAAGTGCTACTAAACTCCAGCTACAGATGCATATTATCATGCAGAAGATGCAGTAGAGCAATTTAGCCAACATTTCTAGCAAATACGCACCAAGAATGTGCTCCGGCCTTGAGTAACTAATCCAGTCAAAGAGCAACATTACGCCACTCAGTTCAGTCTAAGTATAGCTAACTATAAAATGGTTTTAAAACAGCTACTCAGAATCAAAGCCCCTTACCTCCTTCCCATGTACCCATATAACATAATCTGCATTCCACATTCCCCTTATGTCGATCATTAACAAAAGCATGACTAAAACTATGGCACCTCAGCTTTGGAGAGCAGCAAACATTGTTACTGTTCACAACGGAAAACAATTGCATAACCTTATTAGCTCTGTCTACAGCATTATTCTGCCCATTGGCCAATACTGTGCAGAGGATAATTTGAAACCATCAGAAACATGTCATACATTATGCCTGGCTATAAAACAAACAGTATGTTTTTGGCCTTAATATAGTGTTAACAGTGCCATGATTAATATAAAATTTTAGGAAAAAACATGTTTCAAAGTGATAGACGTGTACTCTTATAAACGCAGTCTACCCAGTGTACCACCCGTTGCTGCTGAAAAGACTGGCTACTTTTGAGGAAGCAGTTATGCAGTTCTGTACTCCTTCAGCTGCCGGACAAATAGAACACGTTAAAATAAATGGGGCAAACCCATCCTAAAACTGCTCATTTGTTCACAGTGCTCCAAAGGATGGGTACTTAGGCCCACTTCTATCCACAATGTTCAATAATCTCAGGAGACTTAGCACATCTGCTGAAAATGCAGATGACTGCTGCTTCTGTTTTGTGACAGATATTCCATTATTCCATCCACCAAGCTACTGCTGTACTGTTGTGTGCAACAGATAGTCTGTCAGCCAAGGTCCTACTCCATTGTACTCTCTATCATATAGCCCATCAACCAGAATCCCCATCCAGCAGTCTTTTAATGATCTGTTCTACTTGGTCAATATGGCCTTGTTATTAATGCAGATAAGACGAAAGATATCTTTTTTTGTGCCACACAGGCTAGACTCAAACAATAACTGTGGTTTAGATGGTGTTTTTATCAAGCTAGTTAAGTAATTCGAGTGCCTTGAAGTCTGACTTCAGACTTATCAATGTCAGACACTGTATGCACAGTTACATTTTCCCCAAAAGTTTGGCTTTCTGTACAGGTTAAATATTCATTTCATCCTGAAAACTAGACTAAGAAGAATGACTAGTGCTAGCGGATGCACTGCTGTTTGTATCCGTCATCCTAGCCAATTCCTATGGCTACTTCCAATCAAAACAACAAACTGCATTTAAGAGTATCTCCAGATTTGCCAAGAGGTCATAATACAGAATTCATCAGTGTTCTAGCTTAAAATTTTGAGGAAGGATAAATTTACAGAACTGTACCTATAACACCCACCCACCTCTGGCACACTAGACTATTTCTAAGTACAGCTTTTGTACATGGTAGTACCCTTAGAGTATCTAGCAAATTAGACACTCAGGTAGTGTGGTGAAACCTCTTTCTGTGCTGGTCTCCAAACTATGGAATAACCTTCCCAGTATCCTGTGTTAAAAACTGGATGAAAACAATTTCAAAGAAGAGGTTAGTAAAGACCTCACTGATAACTAGATGTGTGGCATTAGTTCACTGGCCAGATTACTAATTAACTTGTAATAATCAGACTCCTTCTACCCTTTAGTCTTAATGGATTCTCATGTGGTAGTGTTCCCTCACCACAGTAGTGTAGCTCACACTGCACAAGCCTGCTTATTATGCTAAACTTTATCTTCAACTGCTTATTATTTTCTTTTACTTTGTCCCCCTTTTCAGCTTAGTTTATGATTTCTGCCTACTTTTTCAAACTAGAATATCACTGTAGCATTAACATTTGGAATTGCTAATGAGTATTGCAAACATGATTTCAACTCACTAAAAAGCATAATGAAGCTGATGATGTTCAAGTTGGGATGAATGATCTCCTGGTGTACCTCACCTTAATACTCTTCTCCGGAACAGGCTTCCCATCCATGGGAAGCAGAGCTCTTCCTTAACTCTATTCCAATGAAACCTGGACCAGTGGATGAGAAATCAGAAATACACCCTGGGTCTAGCACCTGTGTCTAGTGGACAGAAGCAGCCTGTAAATCTTGCCCTAGCTAAAATATACACCTTAAAATTAACTCTACGGCACATAAACTTGGGAGCTACATTTAGGATGCTTGGCTAGGCTTATAAAAACTCCAGCGATTTTTAGTCTAGCATACACTTCTGAATCTATAAATGTATGCAATGATGTCTGCTTTTAACTTGCATATAATTTTGTAGTGTTCTTAACCAGAATTTTTTTTACTTTTGAAGTAATTTTATCATAGACTTTTTTTTGCCCCAGGTCTGCCCAGTGAATAGTCTCCTCCCCAGTGGGTTCAGTCCAATTAATAGACATAAATGTATAAATTAAATCAGTGAGTATGATGGCGTAAAATTCAACTGGCTTTAATAGGTAGACATGTTTGATGTATTAACCTGTCATGAAGCTGGACCTAATGTGAATGTGGCTACCTGCTGATGTACAACAGAACTACGCAGGTCATCTTCTAAACTCTGCTTATTTACAATATACAGACCACTTCAGAAAATACTGAAAACCTACATCATTAGTAGTAGTAGTAGCAATAAATAATAATAATAACAATAACTCCACTACTTTCAAGTCAGGTGTTAACAGATCAGACCTAAAGCTCACACTGTTTTACATGATGGAGTCAGTAGTAAGGCCTAGAAAGGGGTCTTTAAAGTTTAATGATGCTACTGGAGTGTAGTAAGAAATGAGGCCTAAAGCTGAAGACCTTCACATTCTCTAAAAACTTGTCACATGTTACATGTCACACCATAAAAGGGTTTGTGACATTACTAAAATTAAACTGAGATGTTCTGAAGGGAGAGGAAAAAATGTCACTTTATGGACAAGAATAAACAGTCATATGACATGCTTCAACCAGTTATACTTCAGATATAATTTTATAAAAAACAGTACAACGAAATCTGGTTTTGAGGACTTTGCTGGAGGCATGATAAACTAAAGCAGTTCATGTCCCATAGTGCACTGTTCTTAGGAAAGTTAGAGCTGAGCTGTCAGCTCTAAAATCACCTTTAGAGTAGGACAGGCAAGCTTTGTACACCACAAGGCTTCTGTATGTGCAGCAATGTATGGTCTGTTGTTTTTTTTTCCTAATGCCTCTGCTGGCAGTGAATTGCAATCTCATACTGATGACGTTTCATAAGCAAAATACCCCTGGGGGGGGGGGGGGGGGGGGTAAATTGTAAATAGTTGTATCTTTTGTTTTCTGTAATTTTAGGACTACAGTTTTTTCTGCATTTCAGTATATCAAAAAAGTTATCAGTTTCAGCTCTTAGTATAAAATATTTCCCTTGTATTGTAGCACCATGTGCTTAACAAACTTGAAGTTGCTAAGAAATTGTAATTTATAAAGTCAATGGTGCAGACAGGCAAAGAGCATCATAACTGCAATGGAATCAGTAAAGAGCAGAATTACATATCTTTTAGGTAACAGACATTCCTAACATGAGCCCAGCCTGGGATAAAATATTTTGTTAAAAAAGTACAGTTTAACAGCCTCTACTAAATGTGATACGTGCTCAGCTCTTTCTTGACTTTTTCATTTTCCTGTCCATTTTGCAGCATCAGTGAAGTTAGAGAAAGATGCAGTCTTTGTGTAAACCTTCATCTTAGCTGGAAGAAGAGCATAAAAATAAGCTGTGGCTTGCAGAGTTGTAACACAACAACACCAACACAAACCTTTACAGTGTATTCAAATTGCTGGAGCTAAGGTTTAGGGAAAAATGAAACATGATGCCCACCTGGTTTGTAATCTTTCAAGCTGTGTGCTACTCTTAAGGATCACAGCCCATTGTCTACGGCTTCTCTAAAGATAAGCAGAAACATCCTGACTGTAGTCTGGCAACCATCCAGGGGGCAAGTTGGTGCATCATCTCTTCTCTGGAGGGAGGCTGTGGGTCAATTAATTTAAAATCCTTTTTTAGCCAGACTTTATTTGTATTGTATGGGTCAGTGCCCTCAAATCCTGCTAGCAGACTGATAACCTAAATGTTGTGTGCTCTCAGAAGGATGGCAACATACTCAGAACACTATTCCAATATATTTCTGTCATCATTCCTTTCTTGACTGCAATTTAAGATACTCTAGTGTTTTCTCCCTGTTCTATATTTTTATATTACCACCTCTGGTATTTGTCTTTCAGTAAAATATGTTGGCTGCCCAAGTTGCTTAGCTAAGTATACAGTAAATATTTAGTTACTAAAGAAGAAACAGAAACAGAAGTGTGACATTACATAGTTTCTGTAAAAGGATTGTATTTCTGTGTCATCTGTGCTGTTGTTACCCCCTCCTCCCCTCCACCGGTGCCATTACCAGTTACCTTTGACCCAATATTTTGCAGAGGTTGTTCCTTGGAGCAGTGCTTCTTTATTCATTTGAGTGGGAAAACAAAATGATCCCAACAGCATAATAATCAAGTGTCGATAAGCACAGAATTGGGCAAACAAACATAACTTAACAGCAAATAAACAGTACCTGGTTCTTCCAGTCTAAGGAAATTTCTGAATGCTGATACAAAACACTAGCACTCTTCACAACCGGTGTTTGGGAACTGATGCCCCCGATACATTGTGCTTGGGGCAGCTGCCCTATGCCCTGACCTATGTATGCTTCTAATAATCTCACACCAAGGTTGCTCCAACTTAGAGAAAGAGTGATCATTGCTAAAACAAGTAAACAATGCTTTCTGTTCCTCTGCTATTTGTCATTCTTAAAAGGAAATGAACATCCACATATAAAGCCTAAATGTCTTGCCACAATAAGAAGCAATAATCATAATGCAAATAAGTAACACCTTGAGCCAACATGCTCAAAGAAATATCTAAACAATTACAGATTAAGGTAAATATATCCAGACCCACTACTGCACTTCTTTTAACTCCTTGTGTTTTTGTAACACCCTTTACCTTTTTACATTTGTCACTTCACTGTTTTTACCTCTCGATAGTAGCCACTATTTCATTTTTACCTCCTTACCTTCTTCCCTGCCCCTTTTATCTTCACATAGAATAAAATAAATTACATTGGCATATACAATCAGCCATAATTCTGTGCATAGTAACTACTGTAATTATTTAATAGTCTGAAATTTGTTAGTGCAAGTCTCAGAATACTGAGACTGCATGAGAAAAAATGTGGACTTACATATACTAAGTTTGATAATTCCATTTCTCAGAGGTATGATGGTCTCAGTGTTAGTGTGTATGTTGTGCCCCCCTAGCAATGTTGACATTTGCTCTTCTGTATTTTTACAGTTATTTTTTCACAATTCTGCAGTTTCCACTTATAGGTATTGGAATTACAATTAAAAGCCAGTCAATTCAGCTGATGTAGGCTGTTCTTAAGTAGAAGTTGATTGTAAGAGGTTGAGTAGGAGCGTTATATTGCTTGGTGATTTTATACCTTTAAAATGTTTGGAAAAAAGAAAGAAACATATATTAAGCTTAAGTATGGACAGATGTAATCTAAAGAAGGTTTAGAAATGTGCATCTATTTTTGAGTAATCTGTTTTGTAGAAAAATAGAATGGGAAACAATGATTAGTAGTGGCTGAGACACAAGAAGAGGTGCCACAAAACTCACAACATAATTAACAATTCCAAAAGCGATAAATAAATAACGTTTTCTGATGTAAATTATTTTCTAGATTATAATAAATAGTAATATTATAAGGTCAAAAATGTTAGAATGAAAAGATAGTACCGTACAAGGCAGAATAAAAGTATTACAACAATGCTTGAGGAAAAGTAACAAAATGAGACAGTGAGAAGAAGAGTCTTTTCTCTAGAGATTGTACATTAAATTATTCAACGTATTCAAAGGAGCACAGAGTGATTTTCCTTTCACTTTTAAGGTAGAACCTTTTTTCATAGTTGTATCTTGAAATACTCTGTTATATAATAAATCCATCAAAGTCAAGCAAAATGAAAATTAAAAGAAATTCTCCTCAGGAATAAAAAAACTATAGGAAGAGCAACAACAATCTGCAGTAACATCTGAATATTCTGGGCAGCTTTTAAAGCAGGGTGTTTGCTGAAAGCTTAAGGTCCTTAACTGCAACCCTCAGAATAGTGTGAATTTAAATGTGCAGAGGGGAAATACATACTGAGATTACAGTATCATAAAGTATTCCCTCTGCTCTGAGGAATGGTGACCTTGGAATTTATATATATATATATATATATATATATATATATGTCTACTTTGAAACATCTAAAACCCATAACATCTAATTTCATAAGACTGAGACCAGAACATCTAAAACCCAAAACATCTAAAACCCATAACACTGAATTTAATAACACTGAGACCAGAACATCTAAAACCCAAAACATCTAAAACCCATATCATCGAATTTCATAACATCTAACACTACAAATCACAAGAAAATAACATCCCCTCGACATATAATGACACCAAACTACCAAACACACTTTTTACTACGTTTCTGCAGGGGAGCAAGCCCCCCCTGCACCCCCCCCCCATATATTAAATATACCAAATCGCAGAAATGTAGTAAAAAGTGAGTTTGGTAGTTTGGTATCATTATATGTCGTTATATCTGGAGGGGATGTTATTTTCATGTGATTTGTACTGTTAGATGTTATGAAATTCAATGTTATGGGTTTTAGATGTTTTGGGTTTTAGATGTTTTGGGTTTTAGATGTTCTGGTCTCAATGTTATGAAATTAGATGTTATGGGTTTTAGATGTTTTGAAGGGGTCCCATATATATATATATATATATATATACATATATATATATATATATATATATATATATATATATATATATATATATATACACACACACACACACACACACACATACATACAGTTTGTGTGGTGTGTGGCAGTGGGGTGTGGGATGTATAGAAAGTGTAATAGTGAGTTTTGGAATTTTCTTTTTTTTTGTCAGAATCTCACTTTAATTTTTGACATGTTAAAACAGGCAGTATTGGGTATCACATGTCCATCAGGTAGCTTTTAAGCCTGATTAAACTATTCTTAAGAATGTCTTCTGATCTATTCAACAGACAGAGAGTAACAGATCAGCCATTACGTCATGGAGGGAATCTACTGTGTGTGGAATTTGGGACCAAATGACTAACCCACTTAAAAGGACTGGTACCAAAAAAATAAAGAACTAGCAGTTAGACACAGAATGGATTTTATATTAGCAAGACCAATCCACTTCATATAAATGGACTAGAACAGTGGTGCACAATGTTTGGCCCCGGGGCCACATCTGGCCTGCGACACAACACCATCCGGCCCCCAGAGAGTAACTAAAAATTAAAAAAAAAGTGAAAAAATGCTATGCCTTACTCCAGTCCCACAAACTTTCCAGCACGTGCTTACTTACCTAATTGACTGCAGTTGTGCACACCTCTACTTTTAGCTGCGGAAGGAACTATTCTTTGTTGTTTTTAACTTGTAGTCAGTAAACAGTAGTAACTTTCTGCAAGAGTTTGTAATAAGTAATGGCTGCAATCCAGAATAAAGTTAAATGCAAAGTTGATGTAGAAAACAGGCAATTTCATGACTGCTGTCTTAAGTAAAAATGCCAGATACCTGTACCTATTGTTAACTCGTAGAATAGAAAAGGCAATATGGCGCCGGTGTGGTTGGCTTGCCGTTTGCTAGCTCCATTTGTTGTTTTTTGTTTTTGTCCGCTGGTTGTGTGCGATGTGCAAAATGCTGGTTTAGCACTAGCGTACAATCGTCAAGCGCTTTTGGACATTGGTTTTTCAGTTAGACTTTTGGATTTGCCGTTCTCGGTGAATGGATGCTGCAATATACCCCCTACTTACCTGGATTGTTTTCTGGAGTATAGCGGAACAGTGCCATGGTTCTTCCCTTCTTCTAGGAGGAAGTTGAGGAAGCGTAGAAGGCGAGGCTGTCGAGGAGGCTGGCTGTTTAAGTTAAAGGCTTTGGTGACTCCTTTCTCTGTTCGTTTGAAGATGGAAAAACGGATGTTTACTCGGCCCTTGATGGATTGGGAGATGCTGGATTGTGTGGGCTTATGGAGTATTCCTGCCGTTGTTTCCTCTATGGGGGATCGTGTTTTCCACTTACATTATCAGCAGTATTGTTGGAGAGGGGCTGTCTTAGAAAATTTGCGAGCAGTGCCTAAAGCTTTGGACATTGTGGAGCCTGAGGTTTTGAATTTGAAATGGGGTCTGGTGAACGCCAGGTCAGTGGTTAACAAAACTTTTATTTTAAAAGAATTTCTTAAAACACATACTTTGGATGTGTTTTGTTTAACTGAGTCCTGGTTGACATCTGGTGAATGGAGTGCAGTGAATGAGTTGGTACCAGCTGATTGTGCTTTCATTAATGTACCAAGAGCATCTCGGCGTGGTGGTGGACTGGCAGTAGTTTGTAAAGCAAATTTACAAATTAAACAACTTTATCCCACCTCTATTTTCAGCAGCTTTGAGTTGTGCTTGTTTGAACTTGGACATTCAAGTCCGTTTTTTTGTGCAGTGATCTATAGGCCTCCGAAATATGATAAGAATTTTATTCAAGAGTTTTCTGAGTTTCTAGCTGAATATGTTTTGAAATATGATCAGATTATGTTACTCGGAGACTTTAATATTCATGTATGCTGTCCGGGAAAGCCACTTGTTTCGGAGTTTAACGACTTGATGAATTCTTTTGGCTTAAATCAGTTTGTTAGTGAGGCCACTCAGGAAAGTGGTCATACATTGGATCTTGTACTATCACTTGGATTCAATGTGACAAATTTGACTATTCAAGATGCTGTGTTTTCAGATCATAAGCCTATTTTATTCAACGTTATACTGCCTATGAATGTTGTAAAATCTGTTGCACCAGTAAAGTTTTGTCGTTCCTTTAGTCAAGACACTTCAGTGAAGTTTTCGTCTTTATTTAGTGAGGTGTTGCCTTGTTTTCCAGAATATTCTTAATCTGACAGTCTGTTAAATTATTTTAATAAGACTTGTAAAGATATTCTGGATATTGTTGCACCATTACGTATGAAGAAGAAAAGTTCAGTGATAAACTGGTGGTCAAGGGACACTACTAGAGCTGCAAGGAGGGAATGCAGGAGATGTGAAAGGAAATGGAAAAAGAGCAGACTTTATGTGTTCCTAATTGCCTTTCGGGAAAGTTGGAAGGTTTATCAGGCTGCTGTATTATCTGCAAAGAGAACATTTTATTCTAATCTTGTTAATGCCAATTCTCAAAACCCGCGGGTTTTGTATGGTGTAATTGATTCTGTTCTTAATGCACAAGATTATTTTCCAGTACAGGCTTCAACCATAGTGTGTAATGAGTTTTTACATTTTTTTTGGATAAGGTTCTCAAGTTGAGATTAGCTGCATTTATATGCTCTTCGCCGGATAATTTTTTGTCTGTTTCAGAAAAATTGTGTTTTTTTCAGCCAATAACTTTGGCTGATTTAACCAAATTAATGTCTGAAGTTAAGCTTAGTGGTTCTCCTGAGGATATTTTACCCCCAAGAGTTTTGATGGATGTGTTTCCAATAGTAGCTTCGGTTTTATTGGAAATAATTAATACCAGTTTGGTTTCTGGGGTTGTGCCTGTTGACTTCAAAAGAGCAATCATTCATCCACTATTAAAGAAACCTGGGCTTGATGCATCTGTATTGTCTAATTTTAGGCCAATCTCTAAGCTTCCTTTTTTAAGTAAAGTGATGGAGAGGTGCGTCTATGGCCAATTGTTAGATTTCCTGAATAAAAATAATTTTTTGGAAAATTTTCAATCTGGTTTTAAACCTATGCATAGTACGGAGACAGCTTTGTTAAAGGTGTTAAATGATGTTTTTCTTATTACTGATAGTGGAAAATTTGTACTGCTTGTTCTGTTAGATTTAACAGCTGCTTTTGATCAGTAGATCATGAAATATTGCTGTATCGTCTTGAGCATTATGTGGGTATTACAGGTGTGGCTTTGAACTGGTTTCGATCTTACCTGCTAGATAGAATGGTGTGTGTTCAGATGGGTGGGTTTACTTCCAATTCTGTTCATCTTCCTTGGGGTGTTCCACAGGGTTCAATATTGGGACCTTTATTGTTTTCTGTTTATATTTTGCCTTTGGGTGATATAATGCATAAATATGGTATTGATTTTCATTTGTATGCTGATGATTGTCAATTGTATTTACCTTTGGATGAGGCTGATGGTTGCTCAATTTCAAAAGTGTTGGATTGTTTGTGTGAGGTTAAGCTATGGATGGCAGAAAATTTTTTGAGTTTGAATGAAGGGAAGACAGAAGCAGTACTTTTTAGTCCTAGTCATTATGCTGATTTTTCTATGGTGGATTGTGGTGTATTAACTTCTTATTTGAAGGATTCTGTTGTAAATCTGGGAGTGAAGATGGATAAGATCTTTGCTTTAGGGGACATATAAACGGGGTAGTGTCATCTTCTTTTTATCAATTAAGGCGGTTGGCTAAGGTAAAACCATTCTTGTCCAAAGGTGATTTGGAAATCGTTGTACATGCATTTATTACTTCACGCCTTGATTATTGTAATTCTATTTTATTTGTAGTGAGTCAAGGTGCTTTAGCCCGTTTGCAGCTTGTTCAAAATGCAGCTGGGAAATTCTTGGAGGGCAAACGAAAGTTTGACCATGTAATGCCTGTATTGGCGGCATTGCATTGGTTACCTGTTGTTTTCAGGGTTCATTTTAAAATTTTGTTATTGGCATTTAAAGCTTTAAATGGTTTAGCACCGGCATATTTGGCAGATATGCTCCATGCTTATGTTCCCAATCGGACACTTCGGTCAGAAGATTTGTCCCTACTTGTGGCTCCCCGGACATGATTAAAGATGAGGGGTGATAGAGCTTTTTCTGTCGCAGCTCCAAAACTTTGGAATGAGCTTCCATTATATATTTGGCAGTCTTCTTCTGTGACAATTTTTAAGCAAAACCTTAAAACTTATTTTTAAGAATTGGTCTTTAATGAGGTAAAATGATTTTTAATGTTGTTTGTTTTATGTTATTGTTATTTTTAGTTATATTTTATGTTATATGTTATTTATTGTTTTCATTACTGTTTTGTAAAGCACTTTGGTGGCATTTATTGCTTGTAAGGTGCTATATAAATAAATTTTGACTTGACTTGACTTGACTACTCTGTTTTGAGGTGGCCCGCAGGTGCATTAAGAATTTGTGTAGTGGCCCTCCCACAAAAAGTTTTTGTACCACTGGTCTAGAAGATCAAAAAATGTGGAGGATGGGCAAGCCTATCATGCTGAGGAATGGTCCTTAACCCAAAGGAAAATGTTTTCCATTTTACAAAGTGAAATTTCATTGTGCAGTCTTCTGACTTTCTGTTAAACAAGTAGAACCTCTAATGGCAACAAGTGCCATGAAGCTGAAACACTTGCTCTTCTTAAGAGGATATTTGCATATATCCCATGGGCCTTCTTTACAGGAGGTTTAAGGTATTACTATACTGAAAACTCTATCTTGGCTGGATTTTTCTTCAGTTTTCACTGAATGGTTTGTCTGTGTGACCTTTTTACCCATTGTTTTGGATATCATTTGGGATATTTTACAGGCACCTTAATGTTTGTGGCATCAACTGGGTTTAAAAGCCCTTTGTTTCTAAGCAATGACCAAACAATTTATTTATGCTGTGATGATGAGGTCACAGTTCTAAAGGAAGGAGAATGAACCTATTTTCAGGATTTTTGATGAACTAAAAGTTATGAATTAATAATTCTGAGTACTGTTCAATGAGGGAAAAAACATTATTCCTGTTAGGCTATTATCTTTCAAAGAGTTTCTTATGACTCTTCTATTTAAATCCAGGAACAGGTTTTTGTTTTTGTTTTTGTAAATCTGACAGAGAGTTTTGATATAATTGTAGGTGGACTGCTTGGAGGTTTGTTTAGTAGTAAATAGTCCTTTCCATATGTACATTGCATTCTTCCATAGTGGATATACTATAGCACCTCATTATTTGTTGTAGCACCACATTACTAATGGATTGTCTTCTAGGTTTGACTATAGTGCCATTAAGGCTAGAATCATTCCTCTTATGCTGATGTGAGGAGACAGTTTGCGGACCATAGGCTCTTCACCTTGAAGGATTCCAGATGAGTTCCCTGAGTATAAGCTAGTGTGCCTATAAGAAGTAGTTGGATTGGTGAGAAGAAAGAGAAGGGCATCTCCAAACGTAGGATTGACTATTATGTCTACTACAAGAGCTCCTTTATGACATTTTGTAAGTTTGGTGTCATTTATTTCTGAGATTTTATTGCTTCTTGGTTCTGGATTTTTTAGTAATTGCTGACATTTTCTCTTTAAAATATTGCATGAGTACTTGTCAGGAAATATGAATACATGAACTCAGAGCCTTGGGGTTCCATGTCCAGCTAGTATATTCCATTTAACTGCATATATCAGGGGTCCTTTTCGTGAGGCAGTGTGATCTGGTTGCTGGTTGTCAGTTGTATAATTATGTGCTGTCATACATTGCCCAGTACTGCAGTTTCCGGCTGATTTTTATTTAGGTGCTTGATATATTTGTTTCTGTAATTCCAAATATTAAGCTTTAATACATTTAGAAATTAACTCAAATTTTGATTTAGGAATAACACTTTAATCTGCATGGAGTTTCGATTTGTGGAAAGGAAACTGCCTGCTTTGTACTGCAAGGGCTTATTTTCAGTCTACATCATTAGCAGATTTTGTGCTTGTTTGGATGAATCTTAATTACCTATATGTGGTCAGATGTGAAGTACTTGATGACTTTTGTTTTCTGAATATTTAGAACTCTTGTAAAGTACACTGTGGTGTATAATCAATACAAATATATTCTGATAGACAACTTCTTGCAAACATTTTCCTTTAACACTGAATTAACTTTTCATATGTGGTTGGTCCATGTAAATGACCGCTGATCTCTTAGTATGCGCATCTACAGCAACTAGAAGGAGTCCTTGAGTGATCCCATGAAACCAGTGCAAGTACAGTGTCATAGTTCTGATAGCTATTCACAAAAGAGTGGCTTTGCAGTCTGGACGTCTGACTTCCAGTACAGCTTCTAGCTAAAACTGATGTTTGCTTATCAGTACCTAGTCACCATACATACTACAAATATTAGTGATACCTCCCATTTGGGATTAGAAAGCAGACCCTGAAGGCAAGTGACCTGTTATAAATATGCATTTTTTTCCAATCATATAGTAGTAATCGGAGCGTGCTGATTACACTTTGAAATCAGCCGAAAGATTAAGCCAGTTCAATGCAAGAAATAATCAAAAAAGCATTCAAAGGTGCATAACAAATGTTGTTATGTGTCTTTTAAAGCTGTAATGATTGTGTCTCACACTGCAGTGCACACAGAGCAACCACCACAGTACAGCGTTGAAAGAGATTTTAAATCTTAAAAACTGTAATATACTTTGCACTGCCACGTAAAAAAAGAAGTATATCACTGTGAAATGTCTTAACAACTTTTAAAACTGTTGGTTGTCTGGGCAACAGGAATTCATGCTCTCATACATTTTTCTGCATCTAGTAATACATTGGGTTAGTAGTACACTGGGTTTGCCAAACCTCTATGTACTACAACAAATTATTATCAGATCATAACTATTTGTTATATGTTCTTAACATGGGTATCAAGAGTCACCAGGACATCAGTATGAAATAAAGCTCTTGAGGTAAATGTATTGACATCTGTGTTTCAAATGCATAACACGTGGGTTATTACTGGAGACCTGAGGTCATAATCCTCTATGATTAAACATTCTACCCCCGATCAGTCTTAAAGCTTCCCTTTCAATGTGGATATAATTACTTTCATCTCATTAGATACCTTAGTGCCATCTGGAAACATGTATTAAAGCAGCACTTATTCCATTAAGGAAAAACATCAAATCTTAGTCTGATGAGCAAGGAAGGATTACATTATCATTTGCTTGGTTGTCAGGAAGACTCACTCACAGCTATTTGTCTTTTTAATAATTAATTTAGTTTTTTTGAGAGGTCCAGTAGAAACTGGTGCTAACAGCTAATCAGCCTTAGATGTGACCTCAGTTTTGACACATTCTGAGACTTGGATGCCTTTAGCATAGCCTCCAATTTGTGCTGTGACATATTAAACAGTCTTTGTTGGTGTAATAGATGTTAACACAATGTTTAAGGTGTTTGATTACAGGCACAGGGTGCAGGGTTTGATTCTCACCTTTGCTAGCAGGGATAGGTTTAAAAAGCATCCCCAAGGTCATCAGTCTAGGAATCACCTATAAACATGGCATTAATGGGGACCTTCCTCTTTGAAGAACTCACTTTAATCTCTAGTAACTCAAGCCACATTCTTCTTTAGCCTAATACTTTTTTTTTATTTTTCATTTGATGTTTATCATCTTTGTTGGCAACTGAAGTGTTATCAAGGTAGAACTGCATATTGCAAATTCTCTGAAGTACTCGATCCTTCATCTTCTGTTATCTATGTAGCAAAAATGAAATACTAAGAAAAGAACTTACAGTGGAATAAGCACTACTTTTTAATAGTTAAGAAAAGTTGCAAGATTCTTCCAACACTGCTTTCAGGTAACCATATAGCAAATTTGCCTTTGGAATACAAGAATATCTTTTTTTTTTGTGGTAACAGATGTTGCACCCTAAATAAACACTGGATTAGTGAGTTTTAAAATCTCCACAAATACACTTTTTATGTCCTTTTTTATCACATGTACTGGGAATGGCTCACTTACTTTATCCCACTATGGACACTGTTTTGGTATTTCCAAATCCTTTAACTTCATCTTTTGTTGGGGCTAGAGTGCATGTGGAGCTTTACAAGCCAAACATCATTTTGGACTAGCACTTTTCATCTAGCTCGCTCATAATCTTTATAACTTTCAGCTTCCCCATTCCAGTAACAGCAACCTGCCTGGTTTCTGTCAACAGCCATGATAGAGTTTTAACTGCAGCCACCATTTTGTGATGGTGCATGTAGCATCTTAATAGAATACCGTATCAGTCCTTTCTTGATCTACCCTCTCCGATCTTTGTCCTTTATTCTGCCTGGTTTACTTTAATTCTTCCCCTCACTAAACCTAACTTCATTTTTTTCTTTGCCCCCTTTACAGAGACTATTGCGCTCACTGCTCTTGCTTTATGCAGCCCTCTTCCTTTTACTGCTGCTGCCATAGCTTCCTGGTCCCTTTCTGCTTGCTGTCCACGTTCCTATTTACCCTGCTCCTAGCTTTCTACCATCCCCTGCCCCCCATATTCAACCTTGCATTTGTTCCTCCTGGTGCTTACCAGACCTTCTCCTTAAACTCTTGCACAGAGTGATTTTGTTTTTTCACCTAATCCTCTAATGTTGATGGCTACCAGCATGATTCACAGTCACCTAATCACCACCATAAGTCCCAGAACCATACGTCCAGCCTGCACTTAACAGATCTGACCTATCTTTGACAGAGGTGTTTGCATCAAAGAGCAGCATACAGGTCCAAGTCTTGCTTTCTTAACTATAATCCAGGCATGGTAAATGGATGCTTTCTCCTTCTAATGGACTAAGGACCACTATACGCCTTTCCCTCACCCTTCGTTTTAATCCAGAGCAGGCTACTCAGAGCCAAAATGGACATGGAAAGCTTAATTTTCATAGCACCAAAGTGCTGAAGGCAACCACATTTCACATTCCCTGCTATGGCTACAATGGTGTCCTTTTTACTGTTACAGCAAAAAGGGTTTGGCATCCAAGACTCAGGACTCAGGCTGTGTATGTGGAGGGAATACTTTTAAAAGTAAAGCTAGAAGTCCTTCAACAAGAAAGTTTTAGATAATAATGTTTTCCTTATAGGTAACAGGCCAGTCTTCTGAACCCCAAAGTTGGTTCAGTAACAAGATCCTTGTATTACCTGAATAAACTCTGTAAGGCAGACTTGCCTTGTTCTTTTGTCAAGTACACATCTCCACGGTTTCTACCAGTGTTACTGTCATACTTCGGGTCCCAAACAGATTATTTACTTAAGGCTTTCCTGAAAGTAGTTCTGTACTTGATGCTATCAAAACGTGTTCATTCCCCAGGCTAGGACTTGAATTTCTTGACAGAAAGCAAAAACATTGCTATAAACCAGCTGTCACTGTGCGCTGAAAGTTATTTTATAGACAACACAGCTTCCCAGATAGCACTATTCATAGCAGTAATGACCTCATCACAATGTATTTGAGGATTAAATATTGCACAGTTTTTAACATTGCTGGGAAGGGTATGAGAACTAGACCATATTTTGTGCCTGAAGTGATCTCAACTGACTCTTTAAACTGATCTATACAATACAAAAACAGGAAAAAATTACTTCAAATACTAAATCTGCACAGACAGCTTAGATATTACATGGAGAAAATGAAGAACACTAGGAAAAACATTACCAACTCTGTTTTCTACAGAAACTTTGATTAAATAATGCCTGCCTTCTCAAAGAAGCCACCTCAACATACTCCTTTTGTTATGCCAGACAGCATCAAGACATTGTTTCAGACTTGCTTTGTACTCCTTTACCAACCACAATAAGCTAGGTACTCAACCCAGAAAAGGTGCTCTTTAGTGAGAAATATAATGCAAGGGGATTTTGTCGTTATCCACTTCTCTGGATCAGTCTGTAAACTTGAGATTCTGTCTGAATGTTATCAATGCTGTTTCAAGAGTGTACCCTAAAGAAAGATAGATTTGTACAAAGACATTTACAAACCTTCCTATTTTAAGGCATTATGATAGATATGTATATTTCACCTGAAGATGAATAGAAATGTTTCAGCACAGACAGCACTATGGCACATAGAAATGAAGTCCTGACTGTGATCCTGCCAGCTGGGGTTTGATTAATGATGCAGGTGCTGAAGGAGCTGGTTGGTGATGGGGTGGATGACAAAATAGTACCTGCCCCCCTCTGTGAGGGAAGGGTGTGAGGCACAAGTCTGAAAGTGTGGTCTCCATGTTAAATCCCTAGTAGAGACTGGGGATTACCGTGGGTACTTTGCCTTTGAGGGGACAAGAGATGCCTCTTGTCGAAATGGGAGCCGTGCCTCTCAGAGATGTGCACTTCATGTCATTCATGTGCCCCAAGAAACCTGTTAGGGATGACAAAAAAAACTCCAGTCCCCTGACTAGATGATGTCACCATTCCTGTTGTCACCCTTTGCCCCTGGGTGGAAAAAAAAGGACGGACATGTCTTTTGTCTCCTAGGAGAACACATAGGTTAAATGGCTTGAGGGGAGGAAGGCATGATAATTATCAAGGGGTTAGAGATGGAAAGAAGAAGATACTAAAAGAAAGTAAATGTTTCAGTATGCTGCAACAGTTGTTTCAGGCACTTACCATAGCAGCAGATGTTCAAGGAAAGATTCTTCTAAAGTTATGGATACCTTACCACCAGTCCCCTGTTTGAATCTGAATTTGTATTTGCTTTATAAGACTGTGTAGGCCCAATTTTCATCAGTCTGTTCTAGCTGTTTAGAACAGGAACTAGTTCTCACCGATACCCTATTGGTATTCAGATATATGAAGTTAAGGTGTGCTTGCTACAATTTTCTTTCTGTAGAAGTGAAAGCAGCAGAGGCTAATACAGCTTTTTTATGAGTCACAAAGCAACTGTTACCTGAGTATTAGCATGGGAGACAGATGTTCCCATTGCAAGGAAGGAATACTGGCTGCTTGTACTCTGACCTCAGTGAGTAGAAGCTCAGTGCAATGATTAAGGCTACAAGAGTCTTCTTTGCTCCACACCTCTCAACTGCTATGATTTAGGCATAGCATTATGTTTTGGCCCTTAGATTTAGCCTTCCTCCTCCTAAATTTACAGATGCTCCTCATAAAGGCAGACCTGTTCTGATGTACATACCTTGTTGAATAAATAAACTAAGCTTATACAAAGATTCCCTATGATAAGCTACATGGGGTCTGCTATATGTGAATCTTCTGTACTGAAAAATAAGGAAATGCTCCTCTTACTGAGCATGTGCAATGACTTTAAAGGCCAGGAATGTGATTTTAAAGGCCAGGCTGTGAGAGACATGATCTACTATCACAACAATGACCTCAAGCAGCTGTACTTTCTTTGTCCTTTATTGTTTTCCATCCACTTTAGCCATTCGTTTTGCAGGCTTCTTGACTTTATACTACTGTTTCTTGTTTCTTAACAGGACTTGTACTTCCCTCAGTCTGTTTGCCACCCCGTCTTGTTTTAGCGCTGTCTTCCCAATAAAAGAGAAGCAGTTAATGACATTGTTGCACTTTGTCTTTGATATCTGTTATAGCATTTTATATTAATAGTGTACATGTTTATTGTATTCATTTACATACCAGCTGCTCTGCTCCTTCACCAAAGACTTATATGGGGCAAAAAACGGTTACTTTTTATGTTGTCAGTACTTTAGGTAGAGGTTTGGAATAATAGTAAATTAACCAATCCTGATCTTTGTCTTTTTCTGTATATCCCAGTACCCTCAGAAGCAGGAATGCAGGGAAGCGTGCACAGATGACTTTTCTATTTAGGTAGTTCATGTCAAAAGAAATACTTTCTGTCTCCGTTAGAGTACGTCAGTCGTAGGTACAGGTGCCCTGGGAGTAGGGCATTTCTTGTGTTAAAGCACAGTGCCCATCAGAGCTTCTTGAAATGTGTTATTTAACACCAGCCGAGGGAGGGATTGTGCTGCTGCTGTACTAAGATTTATTTACCAGACGTACAGAGTTAGAACCTTCTGGGTCTTGGTTTTGCTAACATTAATTTCAAGTATGTATTTGTCTCATATGGCCAAGATCTGTTAAAGCACAATCTATTGACTTGAGCTGAACTGCATAAATCAGGTGCCTGGGCTCATTTCCAGTCACAGCTCATTACACATTACTCTCTCACTACTTTCTGCAACCTAGCGCTTGATATTTACTGAAGGATAGTACCACCACTTGTGTGTTAGATGCTAGTGACCTGGGATCATGAATAAGGCTGAGTAACATGAATGAAGTAGCCCATGATGTGCTCTTTGCTTGCCAGAGGACAGTTTCTAGCTTGGAGAAAGACAGCTGATGGACCTTGCAGTGTCAGTACCAGGAAGTGACTGCACTCATATCTTTAGGGAAAATATTAGATCAGAAAACATGCTGTATTGTGAGTGAATGAATGGTAAATCTGAGATCACACAGAAGACAAAAAAAAAAAAATATATGAATTATAACTGCTTCCGGATTAGACCATACTGTGGAACATTTTAAATTTGTGGGCAGATTTATTAGATGCTGAGGTTGCACAGCTGAAGAGGGAACAGCGGTGTAACTTCAACTAAAGTAGGAAGAAAGGAAGTGACTTTATCACTGTGTGCATTTAAAGCCAAGACCGAGATAATTGAACACAGAGATTTATAAAGATGATTAAGTTCAGTTACAATGAAACTTGCAAAGATAAGGTTCTTTATCCTAGGTAAAAGAAGGGGATCATAAACTGATCATTGGGGGGATCCTGCCCTCTATCAGAAGTTAGAGACCAGTAATTCCAAGTCTCACAAGTATAGGAAATAAACTGCAGTCACAAAACAAATACAGTGAATGTCAAAACTTACTGTCTGCAGCACATTAAAGTGTTTATAAAGCTCCCCTCCATCTCTAACATTGGTGCTGTGCCTGCTCCCTGCTACTTAAGTATTCTAACTCCAAGATTGCACCTCTGAGCAGAGGCACATAGTTTGAGGCGTAACATATCTTTCTGTATTCTCATTAATAATCTTGTTATTCTGAGCTTCACAGTTATGGTCCAGAGAATTTCAAAGGCAACCATAAGATCATGAGGAGTACTGAGGAAGGGGATGCTTGATGAAGGAGGCAAAGGAGGGGAACAAAAGGGTATGATTGAGAAATCAAGTTTAAAGAGTTAAGATTACATATTGAGATTTTTATTTTGAAGAGTTGTGGTTACATGTCTCAGACATCATGACTGCAGTGTGATTTCTACAAATTCTGATTCATTTAAGAAACTGTGGGTTTTAGGGAGGATAGTTTGGTGGCAGTAAATCTGACAGTCTCAGGTCGCTGACTTTTTCCTGTTAGGAGTTTTTTTATACTTGATTATTTGGTCAAATGAATGGCTGAAAGGAATGGCTGTGCACTTTAGGGTGCCATTTGCCCAAATTGTATTTTCTCCATTGAGCATATTTCAATCTCTGCTCTGAAACTCCTTCTTGCCCTCTCTTAGGGCCCAATGTCATCTTTCAACAGCTTCTTCCATTGGGTGGGGGACATCGCCAAGAAGTCTAATACATAGAAAAGTAGGTGCTGGGAGAAGACTAGGGACAAGATTTGTGTATTTAATGTGTGTGTGAGTGCCTGTGTAAACACAGAATTTGTATACGTGTGTGTGTGAGTGCCTGTGTGAACACAGAATGTTTATACATGTGTGTGAGTGCTTGTGTAAATGTTCTCTTTCTCTAGTAGTGTTTTCACCTGTAAAAGAAATGTGTGTGTGTGTGTGTGTGTGTGTGTGTGTGTGTGTGTGTGTGTGTGTGTGTGTGTGTGTGTGTGTGTGTGTGTGTATATATATATATATATATATATATACACGCATGCCCGTACATTTGTATAACACTGCACATCAAAACTGTCAGTATAAGACAGAGATTATAACCGGAGTTTATCTAAAACTGCAAATCCACCACCCCCACCCCAACTAACAATTACCCCCAGAACCAACCAAATCCATTGAAAAACTACTATGCAAGTTCAAACCAACATCTCTAGCCACAGATAAATTACCCACTGAATACCTCCACCTGGCTGCAGAAGCAATATCATATCCTGTCTCCATCCTAATTAACAGATCCATCTCCGAGTGTATAGTACCCAAGCTATGGAAAATATCACATATCATCCCTCTACATGAAGGAGGAACCTCCCTAGAACTCAATAACTACCGCTCTATAGCCATACTACCCCTTTATCTAAAATTGTAGAAAGGGTAATACACAAGCAACTAATGAAATATCTCCTAGAAAATAATCTAATAGCAACACAACAACATGGCTTTAGACCCTTCCATAGCACTACCACCGCATTAACAGAATTCACCAACATTGTCAATACTCACAGAAACAACGGACTCCTTGTATCTGCCACCTTCCTTGACTTGTCCAAAGCATTCGATATGGTTAACCACAATAAACTCCTCCTTTCACTAGCAACTCTAAACCTTACCACCCCTGCTATCTCCTGGTTCAACCGCTACCTAGAGGGAAGGAAACAAGCTGTTATATGGCAAAACCAACTCTCCCCCTCCCTACCAGTCCCCCTAGGAGTACCCCAAGGCTCCATCCTGGTGCCACTTCTTTTTACCCTCTTCATCAATCAGCTCCCAAACAGTATTCCTAAAGCCTCAATAGTGCAATATGCAGATGATACTACCATAATATGTGCAGCCAAATCAATTGACATCCTTCACTCCCTAACACAAGAATGATTTTCCCTGGTAGAAGCTTGGATTACAAACCAAAGGCTCATTCTGAACCCAAGTAAAACAAAGCTAGTACTCTTTAGCTCCCACAGAGCCACACCTCCCACTGATTCTTTCATCTCCTCCTTTAATAAGACCACAATCACCTCCACAAATCCTACCTAACTCTTAGGGGTTGAAATAGATAATCACCTAAGATTTGACCTACATATTTCTATAACCATAAAAAAGTGCATAAAAAACTTGGCCTACTGTATCGCAATAAAGAATTCCTCACTGACCACTCCAAAACTACAATAGTGAGGACTCACCTACTATCCACCCTACTTTATGCCTCCCTCGTGCTTACAAATCTCCACAAATCCAACCTAAACAAACTTGATAGTTGTTATAATAAGATAGCCAAATTCACTACAACCTCTCCCATCAGAACACATCACTGTGAAAGCCTAAAAAAACTCAATTGGCTAGAACTACCACTACTACTTCAACTCAATCAACTATCATTAGCCCACAAAATAGTACATAACTCTGAAAACACCTCAGCCCTACAACATTTTTTGCAACCCTATACAACCACCAGGCCCTTGAGGTCTAGCACACCAAACCTCCTCAAAGTAACCAAATATAACAATGAAGCTGGTAAGTTTGTCTACAGCCGCTGTATAGCAAAAACCTGGAATTCCCTTCCTGCCCACATAACTGACAACAAATCCCCATCTCAGTTCAAGAAATGTGTTAAAACTCACTTTTTGAATAATCGACTGTGCTCCTGTTTTCCCCTTGGCTAATGTCTCATTAGAACACTTCATCTAACTTAAGTAACTCTGCTAAGCCAACCAATCATAGTACTGTACCCACTTAGGACTGTTAATCTACACCCATCCCATCTCTCCAGGAGTTAGGGAAAACTACCCCAGCAATGTTGTGCTTTCCATAAGCAACTAAAACCAGGAGAAGACATTTTGTAAATCAATTTGTTATCCTTCTCAACTAAAACCAGGAGAAGACATATTGTAAATCAATTTGTTATCCTTCTCAACTATAGCGAGCATCATCTGCTTTCTCGGAGCCTTATTCTACGTCTCTCTGCTTTTACTCTGATAGTAAATCTATCACAGGAATCCTAAACTTATGAATATCTTCTAAAATGTAATATTATATTGTAGAGAACAAATGTATCCTATCTATTAGTTAATATGTATGTCAAAGTCTCTTCTATGGAAATTGTATGTCAAAAGTCTGTCCTTAAAACTATGTTTTGTAAAAAATTGTTCTCTTGGAGCTTTTCTCCCAAGGCCTCCGCTGAAAATGTAATCCAGTTGGACTCTCCCAGTCAACAAATGTAAAATAAATAAATAAATAAATAAAACAATCCTACCTTGGTTTGTGATTTACTGTGGAGGTGACTGGTAAGAGAAGTTTTATTTGAATTTATATTTTATTTTTTATCACTGTCATACCTCTCAACCTGGAAATATCAAAAACCTGGACAAAAGCCCATGAAAAGTAGGTAGAACTAGCCAAAAATTGGGGCACTGATTAGCATAAAATGTGAATACATTATCATGTAACCCCACATAGCAACATGAAGATTGACGTTACTAAATAATAATAAATAATGGTAGACATTTGAATTTCAGACTTCATATACTTCAGAAAATACATAATAATGGTACCTCCTATAACGAGCCAACAGATATTGACAATATACTGGCCGACAGATTCAGTGCCAACTTTACCCCTCTCCCCCCCAAGGGACCAGTCACAATACCAGTAGATTGCCAAGTATCCAGTATTACTGCTGCACAGGTTAAAACAGCACTGTCCAAGGCTAATAATACAGCTTCTATGGGACCTGACAATATACCTGGCTGTGTTCTACATGAACTACAGAATGAACTGGCACCTCTCCTGTGTGCCCTGTTCAGTTACAGCCTTACCTCCGGCTTTGTTCCTTCTGAATGGCCCACTGCTACAGTCAACCCTCTCCACAAAGGAGGAGTGACTACAGACCCTGGGAACTATCACCCCATTAGCCTGATGAGTCTGATATGCAAAGCTATGGAACGCATCATCATGGACCTAATAAACAAGGATATAGGGAATCTCCAAACTCTGGATCCCACACAGTTTGGTTTTGTGAAGGGTAGATCATGCCTGCTCAACTTGGTCAACGTCTTTGAGTCAGTCACCAGAGCTGTGGATGAAGGCAAGGTGGTTCATACAGCCTACCTTGAGCTGGTCAAGGCCTTTGATACCATTCCCCACTCAGGAATCAAAGAAAAATGCACTAAGCTAGGCATCAACCCCTATATCACTAGGTGGGTTGCAAACTGGCTCACAGGTGGAACCCATAGTGTGAAAGCTGACTCCAAGTCAGACTGCTGACCAGTAACAAGTGAAGTCCCACAGGGTTCAGTAGTGGAGTCTCTCTTGTTTGGTATCTACTTCTCTGATGTCCAGGCCAACACGAAGGGACTCTGGCTGACAAAGTTCACAGACAATTGCAAGTTGGGAGCTATTATTAACTCCCCGAGTGATGCTGAGATCCTACAGAAAGGCCTCACTGAGACCAATGACTGGTGTCAGAATCATCGCCTTAAGCTCAATGCCAAGAAATGTGTCGTCATCCCCTTTGGGAAAAACCCAGTTCCCATGATTTACCACATCGATGGAAGTCCTCTGAACACAGAAGGCGTTATAAGAGATCTGGGAATATAGGTTGACAGCAACCTCTCTTTTGACCACCACATTGCCACTGTGGTCAGAAAGTACTTCTATGTGGCACATCTCATTACTGAGGGTTTTGCATCCAGGAAAAAAGAGGTCATCATCTCCCACTACTCTTCCCTCATTAGGCCACTCATTGACTGCAATGCCCCATTTGGCATGTACCTCACTAAACACCTGCAGCAACTGGAGAGGTCGCAAAAGTACCTCACAAAGAGGATCCTAGGCCTTAAACATTTGTCCTATATGGACAGACTAAAAACACTCCAACTATACTCTGTCTCATATTGCCTACTTAGAGGCGATCTCTGCTTGACTTACAAAGCCATGTCTGACCCAGCTTTGTTAGAAATGCTACATCTAAAGAAATCTCAATCCCTCCACAACACACGCTCCTGAGACCTCAGCCTCATTACCACAATCATCAGAACATGCTGGAGGGACAGGTTCATAACCCAGAGAATACCTATGCTATGGAATAGGCTTCCTATACATGTCAAACAGAGCACCTCACTGGCCCTCTTCAAGAGAAATCTTGATGAGTGGATGGGAAATAGAAAATTCACCCCAGGGATCACACCAGTGACTTTACTCGACAGAGGCACTGGGAACTAAGGTCAGGTGGTACAATGCCAGGCATAGGTGCCGGAACCATAGAGCAAGGGGGAGGGAGCACCCCCCACACACTTTTACAGCATGCTTGCAACGTAAATTCAAACATAAAAGTGCGTGGAACCTGCTGCTGTATTTCTGATCACACTACTGAGAGAGATTTTATGTGTTTCCCCCACTAGAAGGAAGCTCCATTTTATGTGCAGGCTGAGGTAAGGAGAGATTTTTATCTGTTTCCCCCATTCTTCATTATGCTGGTTGAGCTTCCATTTATGTTTTTTATGCAGAGCAGGTTTTCTTTCTTTTTATGTTTTTATGCAGAGCTTATCTGTTTCCCCCGCGCTCCGTTATGCTGGCTGTTGGGCTGGAAGGAAGCTCTGTTCATATAGAGCAGGTCTGTTTTGTGTGTAAGAAGCTCCGTTCATGTAGAGCAGGTCCGTTTTGTGTGTAAGAAGCTCCGTTCATGTAGAGCAGGTCCATTTTGTGTGTAAGAAGCTCTGTTTATGTAGAGCAGGGTGTGTGTGTGTGTGTGTGTGTGTGTGTGTGTGTGTGTGTGTGTGTGTGTGTGTGTGTGTGTGTGGTGCGTGCGTGCGTGTGTGCGAGTGTGCGTGTGTGTGTGTGTGTGTGCGTGTGTGTGTGCGCATGTGTAGTGACTGACCTGACTTGTCAGGGGCAGTGTATATATGAAACAAATCTATGCACCTTGCTTCAGACATAGTTTGTTAGGGGCAATGTGAGTGTGTGTTATGTAGCAATTTTCAACTGATTTTATGGGGTACAATCAGCAGATGTCGAATGGTCTGTAGTGCTGTAATGGTATTTATTTCCAAACCAGCATTCCAAAACTTTTTTTGCTGTTGGACTCACCGTGTGTGGAAGATGTAGAAGCTGCTTGCTGCAAATGTATCGACTTGTTTGCCACAGTTTTTAAAAATAGAAAAAAACCTTTCTTTGCTCCTCAAATATGAGATGAACAGTGCACTGAATCAGGGATCATGAGAAAAAGGGGCTGACAGACTTTTTTTCTTTTAAGTCATGGAGCAGCACTGGACAACAAATGAGCTAGTTATGGCTCTGTATGTACATACATGCACTTACATACATGTACACGTGTGTATAGCATTCACACAGACACACACACACACACACACACACACACACACACACACACACACACATAACACACCTATAGAGGTAAAGATATTTTGTTCACTCTTCCAATTCTAAGCTCATGTCTTTCCTTATGAAGAGTGACCTGAAATAATTTTATTCCATTAATAAACCCTCACAAGTTCAGCCACCAATACTGGTGCCTCCTCATGGGTCCCTCTGCTAGGCCCTTATACTGCTGCTTCCTGGTGCTCCGACCAAAGTATAAGTACTTAGAATCTAAACACTTTCACTATTGGCTTGGTTTCAGGTCCAGGAAGTCTTTCTCTCATTGGCTTCATATCAACCTAATAAGGGAGGTAAGCTGTTACATACAATCTGTGCCACAAAGATAAGCATTTATACAGCAAACTGAACTTTTTTTTTAAATAAGTTAAATTTGGGCAATGTTTTACAGGCTGTATTAAAAGTGTTAATGGGCTGCATTTGACCTGTTGGTTGGGAGTTTGAAATCACTGTTATAATCATTTTTGAATTTATATTTTGCTTATTTGTTTGTTAGTTGATTATTTATTAATTGATTATCTTTTTGACAGCGATACTGCCTAGAGAAGTGTCTGTCCCTGATAATTTGAAACTGTGCTTATATTTAATTGCAAACTTTACGGTATATCTAGGTCACTGTCCCTAGAGATCAAAAACATTGTCAGCATCACAGTAAGTGACTATAAACAATAAGCAACCATAGGTAGGGTGCTTGCCATACTATGCATTAGGCATAGACTATCACTTAACAGAGTACGAGGTCAGGATACAATTATTATTATTTGCACAAGTACAGAGGGCCACAGTATTAAGTGCCTTCCAAGAGAAGTGTGTGTGTGTGTGTGTGTGTGTGTGTGTGTGTGTGTGTGTGTGTGTGTGTGTGTGTGTGTGTGTGTGTGTGTGTGTGTGTGTGTGTGTGTGTGTGCATGTAATGCCCCAGTTACTTAGGGCTGGTGGTTAGAATTACTTGGGCTCAAACCCTGTACCGTAGGTACAGGAGCCTACCTGCTCTACCCACACTACCACTTGTGATCCAGGGAGTTTAGTATGTTCCTCTTAAAATTTGTGTTTTTCTGGCAAATCAGTGAGAATGGAATTCACTAAATAATGATAGCCCTTTAAGTTTTTTGAAAACACATGGTAACACAAAACACCATTTCTTTTAGCAACTTCTAAGATTATACAAGCAATATTTAAAATGTGTCCCTGGTTTTGGGCCTTTGGCTTTTTCCAGATTTCTTCTGCTGTGAAATTGAGAGATTTGGTTGTCAAGTGGATGGTGCAGTGGTAGTGATGTTGCCTCCCAGCAAGAGGTTTTGGTTTGATTCTTGGCTGGGGTGCCTTCTGTGTGGAGTCTGTATGCCCTCCCTGTGTTTGTGTGGGTTTTCTCTGAGTGCTCTGATTTCCTCCCATAATACAAAGACATGCATCTGGATCATTTCTCCTTGGGCCTCTGCTGAAAATATGCTTTGTTCCAAGTTGGACTTTCCTGGTAAACAAATGTTAAATAAATAAAAAATGTTGCTGAGAGCTTCAGGGGAAGAGAAGTTTAGTGGTGCTTATTCAGAGTCTGTTGGCATTGTTAGTAGCACAACAGGTAGTAGCCTTACTGTTGATGCAGAAGGCTGTGGGTTCTACTCCCACAGTGTGCAGATGGATCGCTGATACTGAAAGTTGTTTCCTAGCAGCAAACTCTTCATTAGTTAGAGATCCCTTTAATGTGGAATTATTTAGATGACTTACTTCTGCAGAGATTTTGCATATTTACTGATATTAATGGATTGTAATGACAGAGGTTTGAGTGGCCTTTTATGGTTGAAATTTTCTGAAATGGGTAGTTTTGTCATTGGTTCATACATTTTGTTCCATTGCTTACTAGAAGACTGTTCAAAACTACAAATTAAAAAACACAATATAACAACTGGTGCTGTATTATACAAGGAATATAATTTTATACAATCAGGAAGGTGAATCAAAGAATGCATACATGTATGCATGACCCTAAAAATGTGTTTGAAAACAGCCCACAGGAAAGTATAAATGGCTCAAAATCATGGGCACATTTAAGCTTTACTCTTGTTACCAAAGCAATGGATGAAGGTAAAACAGTTCACACCACATTACCTTGACCTGGCCAAGCCTTTTGACACAATCCCCTACTCATGTGTAGTATAAAAGATGAATAATGTAGGAGCAAACACTTACATCACCAGCTGGATTGCCAACTTGCTCACAGGATGCAGGCGATCAAAACAGGGGAAGAGACCAGTCACCAATGGAGTCCCCCAGGGTTCGGTGCTGAGACTTTTTCTGTTTGGCATATGCATCTCAAAAGTAAAAGGAAATACCAAAGAGCTTTGGCCAGCAAAGTTTGAGATGACTGCAGGCTAGGAGCAGTTATTGAATCCCCAAATGACTTAACCATCATGCAGGAAGGTTTGTCCCAAACAATAACTGGTGTTGAAATCATGACAATGCCCTCTGAGAACTGACCCAGTTGTTTGGCATTTGGTAACTTGTGTGTACAGTGACCTAACATTTGACCAACATGTGCCCAGAGTCATAAGAAAGCCTTTTTATATTGTACAGCTTATAAACAAATTGATTGTGACTAGATCTAGAGATGTTGCTGTCCCCCTTTACAAAGCTCTCATTAGGTCAATCATTGTGAATAATGCCCAGTTTAGCATGTATCTGTCCAGCCCCATGCAACAATTGGAATACCTTCAGAGATACCTTACTGAAAAGGATACAAATCCTAAACAGTAGGCCTTGCAAGGACCACCTCAAAGATTTATTACTATACTCAGTATTCTACAGAATGCTTAGAGGTGACATGTCTGGCATACAAGGCATCCTCCGACCTAATACAGATGGACCCACTGAACATCAGCAAGTCAAATGGCATCAGAAATACTCAGTCCGGCTATCTAAACTAAATGCTGTGGAGAGATTGATAGATACAACAGAGGCTACCACTGTTCCAGAACAGACTATCCATAAAAATAAAATAAAGCTCATCCATCCATATTCAAATGCAACTTGGATTTAAGGATGGGTACTAGAAAATGTACTCCAGGATTGCCCCTCATGCCACTAATGGATAGAGGCAGTTATTAAATGCTCCATCCCTTATATGGGTCCCCTCAAATTATCTATGGAATGATCGGTTATGCTCACTAGGGCTAATATACAATTATCAGCCATGGGATAGGTAAGACCAATCAGAACATGTTAATTCAAGAATCAAGCATCACAATGGAATTGGCCAAGTCCTCCAAGTGAACCTATGTTGTAAAAATTGTCCTTTTTAGATCACTAAGTGCCCCTCTCACCCTCTGCCCCCCCAGTCTTCAACAGCTTCTGGCACCTATGATGCCAGGGTAATCCTATGGGCTAGGCTTTTAAAGGCCCAGGGCCATTAGCCTAGTACACACCTATGAACCTATGAACCTATAATGCAAAACATGTTATTCTAGCAACTAACTAAGTTTACAGGTTCAATATTTAAAATCTGTACCTATTTTTGGGCCTTTGTCCCACCATTATTTTTGGCTTTGCCCATGTCCAGATTTCTTTCTCTGAGAGATTGAGAGGTATGCCTAGAATTAGGGATCATTTTATCACCAGGATGGGAAAAAAGCAAGCTGTGGAAACCACAAAGGACAAAGAACATCTGCTCACCATGCTAAAGCCAAAAATAAATAAAACAGTAAACACTGCAAGATGTGTACTTGCATTAGAACAATGAAACAAAAAAAACAAACGTTCTGACTTTTCAGGGTAACACAATTGTTTGATGCCATTAATACTATGGAAACAGCTGTTAATTGAGTACATCATACAATTGTGGACATACACAATGATTGCACCTGTCTTGAATGCCAGCTTGGGTCCCAAGTTGTGATCTATCAAAGTACGAATCCGAGGTTTACACTTTCACAAATGCACACCCCATGCACACATTAACAAAGCAGCTTCATCATTCAGTGCCTAGTTGCCCAACAAAGCAGCTCAGTCATTCAGCACTTAGTTGCCCAAATGGGATGCCCAACCAGAGCTACAGATCCAGCGACCCCCAGTCATTTTCATGAATATATTATTATTTCATATGCTGGTTCCTACCTAACAGTGCTGCTGCTTTCTCCTGCCCAGGGTGGTAGTGAGTTATTGCAAATATAGAGGCTCATTGTCCCTGTGAGAGAAACGCAGCTGCAGCTACCAACTCAAGCTGACCTCAGCCCATAACAATGAGGTTGGAGAGGAAGACGTCCCCTCCTGCAGCACTGCCTAACCCAACCACTTCCTCTATCCTGTGGGCCCAGGGATCCAATTACAACAGCCAACTAAGCTACAAATGTAACAGTGGCACAGTGCACTCTGGGTCAGCCCATCTGCGTGTGCCAAACACATATATACTCACACACACACACACACACACACACACACACACACACACACACACACAAAGAAATAATTAACAGGAAAACTTAAATAAAGTAAAATAAAAAAAAAATTCAGACTCAGTGACTCTATATATTTGATGTATCGGAATTCTATTAGTCTTCTTTCTGAATAGCACAGCTCACACTTAAACAATTTTCATCTCCCATCGCACTTAAAACAATTTTCATCAGTGAATGTCAATGTAAACATGAGGCTTTTTTCAATTAATGCTTATCAACAACAGATAACATACACACATATACAGCACATTAACACTACAGCTAGACAGACAACCTTTGACACTTGTTCCAGATATAGTAATTTATGGGTTTCTCCTCAGACAGCTTTTAGCAAATTCCATCTACTCAAAAAAAATCTACTTCAGAATTAACCTTATTGCATTACATTGAATGCTATAATAACTTCCTACCTATACTGTGTGACTTGAGACTGCTTTATAAAAAGAGAGTGACGTAAAGAGAGAGATCCACATTCAAATGGCTGAAAAGGAGCTAAGCCCTCCTATTGGCTGATGTGCCTCCTTCATGCCTCTCCATTCATTCGTTCATTCATTCATACATACAACATACATCAGGACTTCATGTAAAGTTCTCCGTAAAGGTATATGTCTGTTCTCTTTTGGAGTAACCGTAAATAATCAGCAAAGCACTACAACAGGAAGATCAGAACCAGCAGTGAGTGGTCATTTGGTTATTGCTTCTGATTCATTACTTCACCTTTAAGTGCATTTGATATCTACGAAGGCTACAGACACTGTCCAAGCACAAATCTGCTTTAAAAAAATTGGCACATGTTTCCTTCATCTTAGGAATGGTATACATTATATTTGTTTGTACTTTGCTCAAAAATAACTTAAAACACCCCAGCATCAGTTTTGTTTTATGCAAAAGCTTGTGGTACTGACTTAGCCCCTTCTTAGTATGCAAACTGTTCCCTTTTGTATCTGATGCTGATGAATGTCTGTGTCACAGCAAGCTAAGTTAAAGAAAAATTGGGAATAGAAGGGACCACTTGGAAATTCATGGCACCCCATCATTTTGCCCTTGAAACCAGTATATTTATTTATTTATTTATTTATGCATTTATTTATTTATATATACCAAGGAATTCAGTATGGTTGAGAGGTATGTCACTGTTTTTCACTGTTTGTAAGGAGGAAGGGATAGTTGTAGACAAGATTTACTTTGATTTATATTTTGTTGTTTTACATTTAATTTTTCACTGTTGGTTCTTAGAAAGGAATAGATTTTAGGCAATCTCTAGCCATCCAAATGAGCATAGTCAGCTAAAAATTCACACAGACTACAAAGAGGACAATCCAGAGCATATCTAAACAATCATATCTTGGTTTATGATTTACTGTGGAGTTGACTGGTAAAAGAAGTTTTATTTGAATTTATGTGTTATGTTTTATCACTGTTTTCACTATTTGTAGGAAGGAAAGGATACCTTGTAGACAGGAAGATTTACTTTGATTTATATTTTGTTCTTTTTACCTTTAATTTTCACTGTTGGTTGTTATAAAGGCATAGGTTTTAGACAGGTAAGCTCTATCCATCCCAAGGGGGCCTAGTCAGCTGTAAATTCACACAGACTGCAAACAGGAAAATCCATAGCTTATCTAAACAATTCTATATTGGTTTGTGATTTTCTGTAGAGTTGGCTGGTAAGAGAAGTTTTATTTGAAATTATATTGTATTTTTATCATTGTTTTTCACTGTTTGTAGGAAGAAATAGATATCTTGTAGACAAGAAGATTTACTTTGATGCATATTTTGTTATTTTACCTTTAATTTTCACTATTGGTTGTTAGAAAGGGATAGACAGGCAAGCTCTAGCCATTTCAAGGGGCCTAGTCAGCTATAAATTCACACAGACTGTAGACAGGAAAGTCCAGAGCTTATCTAAACAATCCTACATTGGTTTGTGATTTACTGTGGAGCTGACTGGTAAAAAACGTTTTATTTGAATTTATATTTTATTTTTATCACTGTTTTTCACTGTTTGTAGGAAGGAAGGCACAGCTTGTAGACAAGAAGATTTACTTTGATTTATATTTTGTTGTTTTACCTTTAATTTTCACTGTTGGTTGTTAGAAAGGGATAGGTTTTAAACAGGTAAGCTCTATCCATCCCAAGGTGCCTAGTCAGCTATAAATTCTCACAGACTGTAGACAGGAAAATCCAGAGCTTATCTAAACAATCCTATCTTGGTTTGTGATTTACTGTGGAGTTGACTGGTAAAAGAAGTTTTATTTGAATTTATGTGTTATGTTTTATCACTATTTTTACTATTTGGAGGAAAGAAGGGATACCTTGTGAACAGGAACATTTACTTTAATTTATATTTTGTTCTTTTTACCTTTAATTTTTACTGTTAGTTGTTAGAAAGGGATAGGTTTTAGACCGGCAGGCTCTAGCCATGCTAAAGGGTCTAGTCTGCTAAAAATTCACACAGAATGTAGAGAGGAAAATCCAGAGCTTATCTAAACAAGCCTACTTTGGTTTGTGATTACTGTGGCGTTGACTGGTAAGAGAAGTTTTATTTTAATTTATAATTTATTTTTACCACTGTATTTCACTGTTTGTAAGAAGGAAGAGATAGCTTGTAGACAAGAAAATTTACTTTGATTTATATTTTTCTGTTTTACCTTTAAATTTCACTGTTGGTAGTTAGAAAGGGATAGGATTTGGACAGACAAGCTCTAGCTATCCTAAGGGGCCTAGTAGCTAAAAATTCATACAGACTGCAGATAGGACAATCCAGAGCTTATCTAAACAATCCTTTCTTTTTTTGTGATTCATTGATCTTTACTGTTAAAAAGAAGTGTGACTGCTAGCAATAGTGAGCAGAAGCTACTTCACGTACAGGAATTACAGCTTTTGTCTGACTTTCAGAACTTGTATGGTCAGAACAACTTTACTGTACTCTCTTTAGTATTTAGTTATATAGTTCTTGTGCAATTTTTGTCATAGAAGTTGATTTAAGTTCTCTTTGAATTCTGTGGTTACTGATTTTGATTATTGTTTTCTTTTAGAATATTTTACCCGTTTGAAGCTGAATATGGATTCCTTAAATAAGTATGCAATTAATGATTTGCTAAAGCACAAATATCTTGTACAATGTAATAACGCTATGTATATTTAAAAGTAACACCTGATAACACTGGTGATCTGTGTTCCTCATGTCAAAAGATGGATGATTTGTTTACCAGTATTAGAAGTAAATCTAGACTTACTGATGATGACTGCACTTGTACAATTGGCACAGCCTGGAGAACTGGTGTTACATATATTAATGACCACTCTGGTGAAATAAATAATGTTAGAAAAAGAGCAAATAAAACACATTTAGGAAATGATGTGTCTGGTGTTTGTAAGAATCATTCAACCCCTGTGAAAAAAAGGATGCCCCTGACAACTTTGAAATTCAGGAATCAAGTATTCAGAAATCTGAGGATTTGGAGTGTTTAGTAGGAAACAAATAAAGGAAGGAAGAAATGCACAGTAAATAAGGAAGAAAAAGAAATGTATGAATGTCTGTAAAGTAAGAGAATATCTACTAAAAAGGATACAGCTTGGTTCGGTAACACACAGATTACAGGGAATGATAACTTTTTCCTGTCAGAAAACCATCAGTCTACATAAAAAGGCATAATTTTTCTAAATGGGAAGGTAGAAAAAAAGAGGCAAGGGGCGGGTGAAAAGGAAGAAATCAAAATTAAATGTGGAAGGATTGAAGAACATTACTGTAAGAAAAAAGATTTTCAAGATAGATGTTGACTACATGCCTCAAGCTGTGGATTTATAAAGTCAGCTGGATGAGAATTCAATACCCAGTGAAAACAGTGGGATTAATAAGACTAATGGTGATGAGGATCATTCCTTTGTAACAATTGATAAAGTAGATATTATTGTATTAGAAGTTGAACATTCTTCAGATCTGGTCAGAAAAGATATTCTTGCAATTGGAGATTCAGTTATTAGTGTATTACAGGAAAGGATACTTATATTTGCAGAGGAGACAATGAACAACGGATAGTGTTATGTTTGCCAGAAGCAAAAAAATTCATGTGAGGTAAGCCTTAGAAGGCCTTAATGTAAGGAAGTACGGATCTGTTTTTATTCATATCGCTACAAATTATTTCATTCGCAAGGACTGTATGACTATTAGTAGGGAACTTACAGCCCTCTTAGATAGTATAGCTTGTACTGGTGTTAGAACATATTTTTCACAAATCACATATAGAAAGGTTAGTCAGGTCACTGTGAATGAAAGGATTTTTTGGGTGAATACCTACATGGAAAAATGCCCTGTTTTAAAAAATGGAAATGTGAAGAGCATCCAAGCCTAGTTTTGGGCACATGTATTCAGACAAGATTGCGTGCATTTGTCAAGATCAGGAAAAATAATTTTTGCACAGATATTTTGCAGTATTTGACAAACACTAGGCAGGATTTTTGCCAGGTCGAAAATTTAACAGTTCACAGATAAGAACATTTGTCACATCTCTGATGGATGTTAATGCTAGGAGCAGTAACAATAATTTTTTTGTTTTTTATTGGAAAATTTGCCATGTTCCCACAAGATTGATATTGTTATTGTTTGTGAAACATGGTTAAAGAAAAATGACTGGATACCAGTTCTATCAGGGTAAAAATGTTTTTAGTGCAACAGACAGTCTAACAAAAACTTAGGTGGAGGTCTTATGATAGGGATTAAAGATAGTTATGAGACCTGTGATTATTACATAACGAGGACAGCAATACTGTAGACTGTGTACATGTGACAATAAAGACAACCTTTGAACATATAACAATTGCTGGAGTGTATAGACCACCAAAGTCAAGTGCAGATGACCTAGAGTAATTCATACATTTCTTGCATGAAACAGGAGAGAAGAGTAATATTAGCCAGGGACTTAAAATTACCAGAAAAAGACTGGAATAACATTGATTCAACAACATTAGTAAGGAAATTATTCACAACATATATTCAGGAACAACAATTGCTTCATATTGTCAAAAAAACTTACCAGGGAATGGAACATACTAGACACTGTTTGTGCTCCTAAAGAAATTACTGTTACTTCAAGTCAAGTTTTACCACCATTGAAGTGCAGTGATCATGGGGTTATAAAGGTTAATTTGTTGCTAGATAATTCTGCCAAACTGAAATCCAAACTAATGCACAGAATGTTAATTACAGATTATATGAAAGCAAAACAGTCATTATGTAAAACGGGAATGATGTGTTCAGTGGAAAAACTGCAGATGGAATGTGGAAAGTTTTGAAAGAGAAACTGAGTGCAAAACATCAAAATAAGTTTAACTTCAGGATCTAGGCATGGAGATATATTTCCATAAGAACAAGATACCTGATTAAGGTGAGAGACAATAAAATGTAAGGAATGGAAGAGAGGTCAAACTACAACTTTGAAAACTGAAATAAACAAGCTGGGCAAATAAATTAAGCATAGTGTGAGACAAGATCAAGAAAAATTTGAAGAAAATTTATATAAAGATATTGAGCATAGTAGGAAATCTTTTTAAAGATGCATAAGAACCGGAAGGAGTAAAGACATACAAATTGATAAACTGTGCGCAGAATCTAGAATTTATTCTGAGACACAACAGATTATAGATATATTTACAAAATCTTATGCAAAACAGTTTGGCTCCACAAAAGGGGGTGATAGGTTGTCTTGGTGACATCCAGGTAACCTCAAATACTGGAATTAAATTAGTTTATATTGAAAAATAATTGTGCAAACTAGATCCAAACAAAACACAGGGAGGAGACGGAATTAATAATAATGACCTGAGAACAGTTCAGTAAGAATTTACAGTACCATTATAGCTATTATTCAGTAGGTCATATAAATATGGTGAGATTCCTCGAGATTGGAGATGTGCTGTCATACTGAGCAGGAATACTGTCGCAACAACACATCATCAATAGGTTAAAACTAGCCTGTCTCATAATGGTCTAAACCCCAGCTCATGCTCCCTGTTAGTGGGTGAATAATCAAATGCTTGGTGAATTCTGCTTCACAGTGATAGGAAGAGCCGACATCTAAGAAACAAAAAGAGACTTTGTTATGAATGCTTGGCTGCCACACACCAGTTATCCCTGTGGTAACATTTCTGACACCTCCTGCTTAAAACCCAAAAAGCCAGAAGGAATGTGAGGCCCTGCTTTCACTGTCTGTATTCATACTGAAAATCAAGCTGAAGCAAGCTTTTTCCCTTCTGCTCTACAGGAGGTTTCTGTCCTCTCTGAGCTCGCCTTAGGATACCTGCATTTACCCAAAAAGCCAGAAGGATCATTAGGCCCTGATTTCACGGTCTGTATTCATATTACAAATAAAGATCAAGCGAGCTTTTGCCCTTCTGCACCACAGGAGGTTTCTGTCCTCCCTGAGCTCGCCTTAGGACACCTAAGTTACCCAAAAAGCCAGAAGGATTGTGAGGTCCCACTTTCACAGTCTGTAGTCATACTAAAAATCAAGATCAAGTGCACATTTGCCCTTCTGCTCCATAGGCAGTTTCTGTCTTCCCTGAGCTTGCCTTAGGATACCACCTGTCTTTAAGGAAAAAGGAAGCAGGACAAATGTAGAGTCATACAGACCCTTACATCTACGTTCATGTTGTGTAAAAATGATGGAGAAGGTAATATTGGATAGGTTATTGTCAGAACTGGATATGTTGGGACAGGAAACCATATATCAGCATGCATATGTTGAAAATAGATCTATTACCACCGGTAATGTGATGTTCTATAACAATATAATAACAGCTATGAATGAAAATTGTGCTGTAATGTAATTTATATAGCTTTAACTTCAGCATTTGAGAGGATCATACACAAAACACTGATCAGTAAATTAAAACAACTAAGTAGTAATGTACTCTTGATAAGATGGACAGCTGCATGGCTTATATATAGGACATGGCAAGTATCATACAGCAACTGGACAGGTGAAATTCTTGGTTACAGTCAGAGTGTCCCACAGGACTTTGTCCTAGGCCTTTACTTCTTTAGATTGTATCTTTCACATCTAAAATTTTATTTGAGGTGTTCTACAGTTTATATGCAGTTCACCTGAAATTGGGTAAACTGATTACTGTTAAGAGAAAAAGTTTTAAAACATATTGTTATTTGTCTTTTTCCTCTTCTTGCAAAGTGAACATGTTATTTGTTGGGATATGCCTATCAAAGATGGGCCTCATCTGTGAACAAAATGCAGCATTGCTTATGAACCTGAATAATAACTGTTTTCTGCATTTCAGAATAAAGAGACTTGGTTATAGCTTAGTGAAGCCTGGGATAAGGATGCACGGCCGAGTAAGAGTTAATTTACTGAAGCAGGCTGTGTGTCCTGGAAAATTTGAGCTACCATTGTTGAACTGAACATTCTGTACTTCTTGAACATTCTGTACTAACTGTTGGTTTGAGGTAATTTATGATAAACATGTTTATCCTATATGTTTTTCATAGCCAACTGTCAACGGTCAGAAATGTAACAAAAAGTTGTTTTGCTTGCAGTATAAAAGTTGATGTCAGTAAACAAGTTGACCAGAGGAGATCATCTTGGCCAACATGCTGTGCAATCTGGTTAGCTGCTAATAAAGAAGTTTTTCATCACCTGAGGCAGATGCGACTCGTTTGAATTTTTCTTCTGACATTTTGGTCCTTCGGACCGGAAACCTCTACGAAGATATGGATCAGACCAACAGAAAAACCTGTGCAGGTGAGGGTTTCTCATCTTAAGATTCCCTCGACTGAAAGCCCTCTGACTGATTTGTCATTGAAAGGAGGCAGGCCACTCTCTGATCCCTATCTGAGGGACGGTTTCTGAACCAAAAGGGGAAATGGAGTCTCATCTGGTTCAGGTAGGATGAAAAATAAATTTCTTTTAATTTAATTTAACCTTGTCGACAAGGGTTTTATTTTTAGTTAAGGGTGGGTAGGATTACTGTTTAAGATTATTTTGTTAGGATCACCCGTTAAGATAGCCCCATTTTATAATAAACCCTGTAAAATAACTTTGATACAGTCCTAAAAGAAGAAATCTAGGGGAAACATGGGTTCGAGTTGCCGCAAGTGTGCGAGTGATGTCTGTTTAAATGTTGATGCTAAGTATATGAAAGGTTTAAACAAAAATAATGTTAAATTTTTGAAAAAGTGGAAGTTGAAATATGATTTTGATGGTACCCTGAATAAGAATGCCTGTGCAAAATTGGTTAGAGATTTGAAAAGAGATGCGGGAACTAGAACTAAAAAGCAAAGACAATTGGGATTTCCCCAAGCACAAAGATGGTTAGAAGAGGCAAATAAACGAGGTATAAAAGAAAAACAGTTCCAGGAAAAAGAAAAAATAAATCAAAAGGGATCACTGGTGCCAAGTGGAAAAGTAGCTTTATTTTTAGATAAGGAGGATGAGCATACAGTTTATGCGGTACAAAGGCAGGCAACTGCCCCACCGTATGGGGAAATTGCTGCTGCCGTACCGGCGGAACCTCCTCAATATCAGTCTGAAGATGTGGGATCTGTACAGCAGGGTGGGTTATTGGCTGCTCAATGAAGCATTGTGACCCCTCCAATTTACCCGCAAATTCCCGTAGTATCCAAGGTTGCTTTGCAACAGGTAGACCAACCTATGCAGTTAAGGTCAGGACCAGCAGGGCAAGGACGTTGGGCCATTAAACTTTCTGACTACTCAGAAGCTCTTCCCTTAATACAAGTTGCAAACCCACAAGCAGGGGATGTTGGACAAGAGCCAACTATTTTAGTTTATCGTCCCTGGGCTAGAGAGGATATAAAACAAGCTACGGATGGTATTCCTCATCCCAAGATTAATTTTCAAAAGTTTTCTGAGGACATAGTTGGTATGCGTTTAAGTTATCATCTGAATGGTTTAGAAGTAGAACAAGTAGTGCGACAAATCCTGGGTCCAGATTCGTGCTTAGTTTGTGGTACTTGGACATGTAAGGCAGATGACAGCACTACATTAAAGCATAATTCTGGGGTGTTAGACACGCGAGTCACTGGTCTGTTAAAGAGAATTTCTGATAAGTGGCATCCAAGAGCAGATTGGACAGTAATAAATCAGTGCATCCAAAATGATGATGAATCTGTAGATCACTATATTGTAAAATTGACAGAAGTGTTCAATAACCATTGTGGAATGATGATTCCGCAGGATCAGACCAATGATAGTCCGTATGAACAGCAGTTGAAAAATGCTTTTCTTAAGGGTTGTAGGGCTCCAATAAGTAGTTTATAACTAAGCATATGGTAGATCATAGAACATGTAGACTGCAACCTTTGTTTGAATATGCATGGCATGCTGAGCGACATTTCAATTTAAAAAAGAAAAAGAAAGTACAAGTGTTAGCAGTAGGGGATGATGGTGGTATATTCTTGGTACAGGACCAAAGGGGGCAAGGGCGCCGTGGTGGCGTAAAAAACGTGGGGGCCCGAAATGGGACATGTTAAATAAACCGGGTGGACATTCGGAGGAATATGAGGGGAGGTTAAAACGTGGAGAATGTTTTAAGTGTGGTAGACGTGGGCACTTCGCTGCCGACTGTGAAGAGTGGCAGCAACCCCCACAGCTTACAAACAAGGGCTCCGCATGACTATATGATAGTAAAGGAAGGCGCCAAATTCATTATTGTGATTATTGTAGAGAAGAAGAAAGCGAGAATGATTGTGATGATGATGAGGCAGACACTCTCTGCGATGAATGTCAGAACACTCAGAAGGAAGGGTGGGATTGTGACTGTGAAGTCCTAAACCTGGCAAATGTGGGTATTGCTATGCATCTAGATCAAAAACCCATGATAGAGTTTTTGGTTGAGGGACAGAAAGTGGAGTTTTTATGTGATTCAGGTGCATCGCGTACACTTTTGGGTCCAGCAGTTCTGCCTCCGAACTGCGAGATGGACGGGTTTGTCCTTGTGATAGCGGCAAACAGAAAAATTTATAAGGAACCACTGTCTCATCCTCTATTGTTCACAGATCCGCAAACAAACCAAACTATTAGGTGTAGGGTAATTATAGCAAACGTTTGTCCAGTTAATTTGCTGGGAAGAGATTTGATGCATTCATTTGGAATAGTGGCAATTCCCACACCTAAAGGCATTGAGGCGAAAAGGTTAGCAGATGGCTTGGTGGTACAGGGAGTACAAGACTTGTTTTAGTGGTATAGCCAGGACTTGATTTCAAATGGGCCGGGGAGGGTTGATACAAATTTGATCAACCTAGCTTTAAGTAAATCTAGGAGTGGGTCACCGCAGGTTGCGGCGCACTTACATTGTACAAGTTCTACAGAAAGGCCCCTGGTCCGGATAAAGAATTTGAAAAAGAATTCTTTAAGCACAAACGTGCAAGGATAATTTTGAATGATATGTTTTGGGATACACAAGGTAATACAGTAGTGACCTGTACTTTGACCAAGGAAATGAGTTCTTTATATCGCTCAGGTTATAGCCCACATATTTCAATTACTAAAGCGGTGGGGACACATTGGGTAGATTTGGCGAAAAAGGTAACAAATTGGGACACAATATCTGAAAGTCAGTTGAAAGATCAGCAGATCCAGGTACAAAGATTAAATTGGGTGACTTGGGCACAACCAAGTGTGCACTTCAGGGATGACAAAACAGAAATGGCATGACAAATCCTCCTAACCCAAGAGGAAGATAGTCCGTTAAGTGCCTTACCTGTAGATTTATGGTCAAAAGGTAAAGGGGATGTAGGACTGATGAAAACAGCAGGTGACGTTTGTATAACTCCAAAGTCAGGTTTTAGACCTTGTAAGCACCAATACCCGCTAAGTAAACAAGCAGAGGAAGGAATTAAGCCATTTATCGAGCAGCTAAAACAGGCAGGAATTCTTGTTGAATGCCCAGATTCACCCTGCAATACTCCGTTGTTTCCTGTAAAGAAACTGGATGGGTCATGGAGGTTGGTTCAGGATTTACAAGCAGTTAATTTGGCTGTGATCCCAAGAGCACCGGTGATCCCTGACCCCTATACATTACTTAATGATTTACTACCCCAGCACAGATATTTTTCTGTCATAGATATAAGCAATGCTTTTTTCTCCATACCACTACATAAGGAGAGTAGATTTTGGTTTGCATTCACTTATCAAGGTAAAATATACACCTACACCAGATTGCCACAGGGTTATTATGAGAGTCTGACAATATTCGCACAAGAAATGGCTGCGAATTTAGCTCGGTTTGTTCCCCCAGAGGGAAGCCAGGTTCTGTTGTATGTAGATGATATTTTGTTGGCCTCACCCACGCAGGAAAGTTGTAGAAGGGATACCCTTGCCCTTCTTAGTTTTTTAGCTGAGCCAGGACATAAGGTAAATAAAGAAAAATTACAATTGTGGAAAGCACAAGTAAAGTACTTGGGTTATTTAATTTCACAGGCAGGTAGACAATTGGAGAACAAAAGAAAACAAGCAATTCTTGAGGCACCTATGCCTACGACTAAGCTGGAGATGATGTCCTTTTTAGGTGTGACTAATTTTTGTAGAAGTTGGATCCCTAACTATGCTGAGGAAGTAGGGCCATTGACCGCACTAATCTATGACACTCCCATGGCAGCTAAAAATGATATACAGTGGACAAATACGACAATACAGGCATTTAATAGAATTAAGCAATTGATAGCAGGATCCTCTGTTTTGGGTTTTCCAAACTATTCTAAGCCATTTATACAAATGGTTGACTGTAAGGGAGGATATATGACTTCGGTTCTGGTACAAGTACATGGGGATAAACAGAGGCCGATAGCTTTCTACTCCTCCAGATTAGATCCTGTTGCAAGGGCATTGCCGCATTGTGTTCAAGCTGTAGTGACAGCCGCCATGGCAGTACAAGCCTCAGCATCATTAGTTTTGTTTCACCCATTACAATTGCGGGTTCCACATTCAGTAGCTACTATACTTTTGCAAGATAAGATAACCTTTTTATCTCCTAGTCGACATTTGTCATGTATGACAGTGCTGCTGACACAGCTTCATATGACCATAGAAAGATGTACTACTCTTAATCCGGCGACACTTTTGCCGACTCCAGAAGAAGGTACTCCACACGTTTGTTTAGAGAGCATTCATGACAAAGTGCTTCTCCGACCAGATTTAATGGATATTCCGTTGGTAGATTCTGATCTCATTTTGTTTGTAGATGAATCAGCAAAGAAGGAAACTGTAGGAAAAACACTAGTAGGGTATGCAGTCACCACAGAAACTGAAGTTTTGGAGGCAAAAAGATTGTCAAACATTTATTCTGCACAAGCAGATGAGTTGGTGGCTTTGACTCGAGCTTGTACCTTAGGGGAGGGTAAAAAGTGACAATTTATACAGATAGTCAATATGCTTTCTCCACTGTACATGTTTTCACTCAACAATGGAAGAATAGGGGAATGTTTACTGCGACAGGCAAACCAATAAATCACAGAGATTTAATTTTACAGTTGTTAGATGCAGTGCAACTACCACTTCAGATAGCGATATGTAAATGTTCCGCACATACCAACAGAAAAGATCCTGTCTCCAGGGGAAATGCACTTGCTGATATGGCTGCAAAACAGGCAGCTCAAGAAAATGATTTGCTTTTACATGACAATGATTTAGAGCTCAGACACCTCTTAGACTTAGAGACACTAAAAGTAATGCAAACATTGACAACACAGAAGGAAAAATGTCGTTGGGTAAACTATGGTATCACTCAACAGGATGGGTTGTATAGGGCATCAGATGGTATTACCCTCAAACCTTTTAGGTATGCGGCATTGGTTAGCCATGGACCTGCCCATGTAGGAGTACAGACGATGATTCAAATAGTGTCTAAGGTGTTTTGGTGTAAGGGGTTTTCAACTTATGCAAAGCAATTCTGTTTATCTTGTTTATTATGTGCAAAGTATCATGCTCAGGGGGGAGTTAAAAAGTCTCAGCAGGCATTCCCCACCCCTCCATATCCATTCCACACACTCTGTATGGACTTTATTGAATTGACACCCTCAGAGGGAAAAAGGTTCTGTTTAGTCATTATTGATGTTTTTTCTAAATGGGTAGAAGCTTTTCCAGTAAAGCACCCGCATGCACAAACCGTAGGAAAGCTTTTGACTACAGAAATAATTCCCCAATTTGGTTTAACAAGACACATTTACAGTGATAATGGGTCTCATTTTGTTAACCAGATTGTTCAGAAGTTGGGTCAAGTGTTTCAAATTGATCTTAAATATCATTGTGCTTACCATCCCCAATCAGCTGGACTGGTGGAAAGACACAACGGTGTCTTGAAGAGTAAGCTCCGCAAACTGATGGCAGAAACACATAGATCATGGACTGCGTGCCTTCCTTTGGCAATCCTGTATATGCGAATCTCACCTTCCTACAAAGGACTTACACCATTTGAACTTTTGTTTGGGAGACCATATTATGTCCTGCAGTGGCAAGGATTGTTGCCAGCGGAACGTGAGGGGGGTGAGGATCTAGCGGATTATATGAAGAAGCTGCTAAATATCAAATCTCTTGTAACCAATGACTCCTTTGCAGATTCCAGAAATGTAACCTTGTTAAGTGTGGAACCTGGGGACTGGGTGTGGATCCGAATTGTGAAGAGAAAGAATTGGTCATCCCCCAGGTGGGAAGGCCCATACAAAGTACTTATCTCGACACCTACGGCTGTAAAGATCGCTGAGAGGACTTTGTGTATTCATATCACCCACTGTAAAAAAACTCAAGGCTCTTCCTTCTACCATTGATATTGGTCAAATTCCACCGGACTTCTGAGCGCAAAGTCTGGCTACAAAGGGGGATTAGCCCAATAGGGGTTAGTTCATCTCAAACCCAGTGAAGAAACCAACGGCGCGAGGTAGTCCTTAGGGAGGATGGCCATGTTCAAGTGGTACTTGAACTGTCACATGATGATGATTTTGGTGGCGAAAGTAAATATGTCCATACGAGAAGGAACAGTTGCAAGAGAAAAAGGAATGGTGGTGCTGCAAGCACAAACAGGTGTTACTACTGTGTTTAAGGTGAAACTTTGTGAAGGAATTTTGGACTGTTCTAAATGGAATAATAATAATTTCTTGACTCGTGCAAAATACTTGTGCAATAGAGACTGTACGTCCTGGTCAAATGTTTGGTGGTCAACAGATGTGAATGGATGGGAAACAAGTGGTGCAGTGATACCAGAGAAAGATAAAAGCAGGCAACAAAGAATGAAAATTGCGCATTTCCAAGGTACCGAAGTAATTAATATAACCATTGTGTCACCACAAGAAAGTGATTCAGGAGTTTTTGGAATCGGAGTGTCTCTTCCAACTAGAACTGATTCTTTGGGGACCCTCCAACTTAAAGTACAAAGCCTTAAGAATGCGATAAGTAAAGCAGATTTTGCCTTCACAGTAGAAGAACAATTGTTACTCGAGATGGGATTTGTACACCAAAATGAATGGTTATCTTGGGTTAGATATAGTACCCGAGAAGCACATCATGAGAACTGTATTTCTTGTGCTGAAGGAAAACAGCAACTAGTGACAGTCCCATTGATGCGAGATGAAGGTAACCTAACGTGTCTGTTAAAATTATTCTTCAACAAAACTGAAGATAAATGCAAAAATGAAACTCAGCGTTTTCCAGTCATAAGCAAAGTTGAGAAACCGGCTGCAGCGATTTCCTATCCAAGTTTGTATATGTGCATTTCCAGAGATGGCACAGGGAAGAATTATGGCAATATGGGACAGAACTATTGCAATGTTACTGTGAATGGCAATGAGAATCCATTTCTGGAGAACCAAACTCATAGTTTAGCAGACGTATGGTGGTTATGTGGAGACAACAAACTCAGATCAAGGCTTATGATTCCCTGGAAGGGAACTTGTGCACTTGTAAAGTTAATTCTGCCATTCTACATTTTCCCAGTTCCAGCAAGCAGTTTCGTAAGAGAACCTGAAATAAAGCCAAAGTGGTTGAGTAGGAGAAAAAGAAAGGCACCAAAGCAATCCTTCGATAACGGTGTCTACATCGATAGCATTGGTGTACCAAGAGGTGTACCTGATGAATACAAAGCAATAAACCAAACAGCAGCTGGTTTTACATTCATCTTTGTCTGGATTCAACCTAATAAGAATGTGGACTGGATCAACTACATTTACTATAAACAGCAGCGTTTTGTGAACTATACCAAAGATGCATTGAAAGGAATTGCTGAACAACTGGAGGCCACTTTGCAGGTGGCATGGCAGAATCGAATTGTGTTGGATATGCTCCTGGCCAAAGAAGGAGGAGTTTACAGGATGTTTGGGACTTTCTGTTGTACATATATTCCAAACAACACTGCACCTGATGGAAGTATCACTCGAGCTTTGAAAGGTTTGGAGATGTTATCCGAAGAATTGGCAGAGAACTCTGGGGTAAGTAATCCCTTTACAGACGTTCTACAAGTGTGGTTTGGAAAATGGAGTCATCTCATCAGCAGTTTCCTGATGCCCGTCGGAGTCACTGTGGCTATCGTGGTGGTATGTGGTTGTTGTTGTATACCCTGTATCAGAGGTCTTCTACAAAGACTGGTTGATACTGCTGTTACGAAGACGATGTACCAGCAATTGCAACAGACTGGTGAAAGTGAATACATTGAAATGTGACTCTTTTTAAATGTTTTTGAAGTTTAAAAGTTTGTCTTGCTAATGAAGTAGTGTATGCAAAGAAAAACTTAGCTTTTACCATATATTGCTGAAATAAAAAGACAAATAAATGTGTTTTCAGGGGAGAAATGTTAAGAGAAAAAGTTTTAAAACATGCTGTTATTTGCCTTTTTCCTCTTCTTGCAAAGTGAACATGTTATTTGTTGGGATATACCTATCAAAGATGGGCCTCATCTGTGAACAAAATGCAGCATTGCTTATGAACCTGAATAATAACTGTTTTCTGCATTTCAGAATAAAGAGATTTGGTTATAGCTCAGTGAAGCTTGGGATAAGGACGCATGGCCGAGTAAGAGTTAATTTACTGAAGCAGGCTGTGTGTCCTGGAAAATTTGAGCTACCATTGTTGAACTGAACATTCTGTACTTCTTGAACATTCTGTACTAACTGTTGGTTTGAGGTAATTTGTGATAAACATGTTTATCCTATGTTTTTCATAGCCAACTGTCAACGGTCAGAAGTGTAACAAAAAGTTGTTTTGTTTGCAGTATAAAAGTTGATGTCAGTAAACAAGTTGACCAGAGGAGATCATCTTGGCCAACATGCTGTGTAATCTGGTTAGCTGCTAATAAAGAAGTTCTTCATCACCTGAGGCAGATGCAACTTGTTTGAATTTTTCTTCTGACAATTACACATGTGTTACAGATAAGGCATGTCTGCAAAAGAACTTGACTAAATTGACCATTTCAGCACACATGAATAATATGCTGATAAATACATAAAAAATTAAGCATATGAGATTTGTGAGACATAAATTGAAAGGTAAATATTTAATACAGCACACGGTGATTGAAACTGTAGATTCATTTAAGGACCTGGGTATACGGGTAGATCCAGCTCTGAGTTTTTCTAATCATATCAACCACTTGGTTAATGGTAGTTATAGAACTATAAGTTGTATAAAAAGATTTATAAAGTCTAGAAAATCAGAAATGATGAAGTCATTGTTTGTTAGTTACATTAGACTCAAACTTGAGTATGGAAACCTTATAAGAAAATAAGCATGAGTAAACTGGAGATAGTACAGTGGAAATATACCAAGAGCATCCATGGATGTAAAAATTTAAGTTATTATGAAAAACTAAAATATCTGAACTTGTACAGTGTCTCTTATAGATATCTAAGAGGAGATCATATTCAAGTATATAGAGCATTTAGAGACAACTACCTCTGGGAATGTTTGGGATTATCAAAAAGAAGTAGAGACTCATCAGGCAACCTATGTAGGAGATTCTATCGGAATGAGAAGTGTATTAATTGGTTCTTTGAGAGAGCAGCTAATGCATGGAATAGACTACCAAATTACATTAAAGCAAGTACTAGTTTAGATATTTTTAAGAACAGCCTGGACACTTAGTATGGGAACAGGTGTTTTGGTATATTGGCAAACTAGAAGGGCATTAATGCCTATGCTTAAAATATTTGTATGTATGTATGTCTGTATATCCTGACAGCCCAACAATTATTCATGGTAGAACAACTTATACACTATGTTAAAAAGTAATTTAATTTTTTTAGCAGAAAGAAAAAAAAATATTTTAAAGAACGCACATGAATAATGGGTGACTTTTTTCCCCTGTAATGTCCTTAAAAGTTTTTAAAAATTTTTACTTCATCTTTCATATATGTCTATAATGTAAGGTTTGCTTAATAATTCCCTAGCCAAACAAAATGGAGTCTCTGGCCTTATAATGAGCAATGAGCACTTGTTCTATGTATTTGTATCAGGCTATGTCAGTACTTGTCACCAGGTGTTTTTTAACAAAAAATTGTCTTCAAATGAGTGTGTATGTGTGTCAAAAAGAAACAAGGAAAATTGTCTAATAAAGAACTTTATTTAAATAACCACTTTATTAAAGTGCTTATTATCTAACTATTTGCACAATTAATTAAAATAATGAATAAAGTAAAAAAAAATAGAAAATAAAAAATGTAAATACACAAATATAATACATACACAAATTAACTATATGTCAGAGTAAATTAAAGAAATACAAATTGAAGTAAACTGATATCACCGGATAACTGGAGAGTAGATTCAAAGTTCCAGGATATAAACAACCTAAAATTAAAGCATAGCATGCTAAAAGATAACAGTTCAGGAAGCAATGAAAATAAAACAAAAGTCAACATCTCATAATTTGATGAACTGCCATCACAGAGTTTCAAAAGCCACTGAGAGAAATGCAGGCATATCACAACAGATATACAGCCCTCTAAACCAGTCTCATAACAATGGTAAAATCGAATGTGTTGACGATTAGAAGTAGAAATCCACACATGTTAAGTATATAAGATTCACAGCTCATTAATACAGTTCTGCAGTTGCATGTTTTTGTATGTTGCACGATAGCTGGGGTATCCATATTACATCTCAGACAGACGTGCAGCCTGTTCGCTGACAAGCAGATCAGGGACAATTAGAAGATAATACCATCACTCAACAGTCAGAATTTCATAACGCTAAAGTAAAAAGTAAACTGTCATCCAGATAGCTGGATGCAGACAAAGACTGCTCAGAGTTGTTATTGTGATGGCAACCAGCAGCAGAGGACAAGCCACTGTCATGACCTCTGCAGCTTCCACATTAATGAATTCCTAGCACCTTCTTATATATAGTTATGTGGAAGTGCAAAAGCACTGTTTTTCAGTGTTCCTATAGAAACCATCAGTTGCAAATCTTATAATTCCGACATAGCATTTCAGCAGGACAAATTTTTGTTAAGACAGTATAAACATTTGTATTTTTTATTGTTTGTTTAGTTTTTGAAGGGATGTATGTATGCTAACTGAAGATCAGTTAATCCAAACGTGAGATGATAAAAGTAAGACTGTTCAGTTTGCTTCTTGAGCCTTCTTATTTTTCCGTATAAGGAAGACATTTACCCAACACATTTTGTATTCCCCAGCTTAATGTATCTAAAGTTTGTAGTTGCTGTACATCAGAGTAGGACTGTGCTATACTATTTAGAGAAGCAATACAGAAATCATTAGTACAGTGTTATGTGAGAAACTGTGTTTAAATCACCGGCCGTCAAAGACAAACTTGAAAAAGATATATCATTGTTCTGATATCAGGTTATCTGTAAAACTTTTCAGCATTAGCCTTCTACCCAAATGACTTACTTCACATAGTTGAAATGAAAAAAAAAAAATCTCAAATGATTTATTCACATCCAAGTAGCAGATTCTACAAATGTTGACACAAAGAACCAAGGATCCTTACATAGTTCAAGGTCATAAAAGTAATTTTTTCATTTTCTTATTTTATTTTCCATTCAATGAGTGCCATAAAAATATAGAGAGGCATAACTGAGAATAGTGGAATTAGTAGCTGGAGTGATCAGGAACAGTATTATTTAGGTAGTTATGTACATATAAATGGATATAAGCCATGTCATCTTAGGCTGCCAGAGAAAAATAACATAAAATACGACAAATTCATTTATTTTGAGTAAGTTTATACAATCTGTATCTGTTTTCTCTCTTTAATCCTGCTGCTTAGGTTAATTTATTGTATGCTTTGGTTGTAAAATGATCACACACTGAAGCCAAGGCATCTGACCAAAAAGCTAGACAGACTCATTTTGATGTTACTTTCATGTATGTCCATAAGAACAGTGTACACTAAATGTTTTCCTTGCATGCCAGTAAACTACTTGAAGCCATAATAATACTAATGATCACACAGTACTGAGTTAAGCAGGCACTGTAAGCTGAAATTAATTTCTAGGTCTGACCTACAAGTGGTCTGTGGAGGACTTCAGACAGGCTCTCATTAATATATATATATATATATATATATATATATATATATATATATATATATATATGTGCTTAGATAATACTATTGCAACCAGTAACAACTTTTACAGGTCTAAAATAAGAACATGTTTATTTATAAAACAACTAAAGATGCAATACAATGAAAAAGATGATGGGAAAGTACTTTCAAAGTTATCTCTTTATAAAAGAAGTGCTGAAGTCTTCCAGTAAAGGTTCTGGCAGCCCAGAGGATGATGAGATTTAGACAGGTGAATTGTAATGTAAATAAGAGGCATACTGGGCCTGAGGTATAGGAAGAGCCAAGGTAGTGACACCAGGGCCTGTACCCTAACGTTTAAGAGTGAAAAGGTACTCTTTGGATTGCTGATTTCTGATACGTAGATATGTCCCTCCTCACTGTACATTTCTAGCTCTACCAATGTAAGATCAAGACAGGTTTGAATGGGATAAAAATGTTTGAGTGAGGAGAACAGAGCCACTAATCTAAATCTGACATAATAATATCATCATACTTTGTGCTCCTTTATGTCTGTCCATCTACCTACTGACAGGTGTATCTGTGTCTGTCCATCTACCTACTGACAGGTGTATCTGTGTATATTTCCCCTTTTAAAGGAAGATTCCCTATTGCTTTTCACAGTCAGAAATAAAACTGAAATAAAAAAGTGAATAAAACATAAGACTTTGCAATGCAGAGACTGCCTTTACTCATACATATTAGTACTACTCGTCTGTCTGCATCAAAGTCACTTGTGGTGGGTAGATGGGGAACTTTAAAATGGCTGACGATCATGTGTTGTTAGCCTTTTCAGAGGTTTAGCATGAGCATAGGCTCTAGCAGTCATGACCCTTTTATGGATTAAGTTGGCTGTTGGAAAATGGATGGATGGATAACCGCTGCTATGTTTACAGTAAGCAGTGATTAGGTATCAGAAAACTGATTACTAAATGAAGAATCTCGCTTACAAGCCAGAGCTGTAGGCATGCAGTGCTGCCTATGGGAAGGGGTACTGGCAAGGCATTATCTGTAGTTCAAGGAGAGTCTGCTCCCCCCATAAGAATAACAAACTAAGCCATTATGTGGCAAACACCTCTGTGCTGCAGTGTGCAACAGACACTGTAACCACCACTGGGATATGTTGAACATAGGCAGTATTATAAAATAAAGGCCTTATCATGATCCACAAATTAGTTACTGCAGGCATTCGAAGCAGTTTAGACCGAAAATGTGTGGGGGTACAGGGCAGAGGATTCTATTAATAATGTATTGTGTGTCCTCCATCCATCACTTCCTCTCCTCTGCTCCCTTTATCCCTTCCTACCTGCCTTGGCCTCTGTGGATTTCCATTTCTGTACATCAAAGATAGGTCAGCTGTCCCACTTTGACTTTATTTCTCTGCATCTTTCCTGGTACCAAGGGTCATCATGAGATTAGGATATAGCCAATTCACTTCCTCCTGGACTGGAAAGAAAACTATATATATATATATATATATATATATATATATATATATATATATATATATATATATATATAAGGATTATCTATACAGTTATTACCTTTTTATCTTATTTTTATGATTAACAAAGTAGCTTGGAAAGCCTGCACTCCAGATTTGCTTATTTAACCAGTAACATTATCTTTTAAACTTTATTATGACTAACAAAATATGACTCCCTGCTCCTACTGGGGAAAAATGTACGCATTACTAAAAAAAATGTAACAACATGAATGTAGTGTATTTACTTCCTTAACTTCACCAGCTCAGGCTTGTCTATTCCTGTCTTTGCAGACTTGGTTTATGACATTCCATCCTGTTTCAGCTGGAGTAATTACAATGTCATGGGACTGAGGATTACTGTCCAAGGTACCAGACAAGCAATTACAGCAAGGCAACACTTGGGAACTGTATTCTAGGGCTCCTATTTCTAGACAAATAGGCATAGCTTATCAGCATATGGGTGGGGAGACTTTCGCTGCAAAAATACTATTTTTAGCTTCTGTTGGGCATTGGTAGAATTTGTGCCTAAGCATTTCACTCAGTAATGTCAGCCACAGCATTTTTTCACTGCTTAGTGAAAAAAATGAATAATGCCTTTTTGAAGCTGTAGCATGATGAGAAAAATGTCACGAAAAGGTAACATCTGAAAACTATGTGCACACTTGGCAAAAACTGCATTTGTGAAAAGGTAGCATTTATGCTGTTGTTTTAGCTAAACATAATAGTTTTGCTCTTCAAAATGCACAGTTTATGTTTAGGTTAATGTTTGTTACTTCAAAGGGAAATGGGTGACAAAATATCTGCATCATGATTTCATGTACATTAAAATATTCTCAGTATAAGGTACTTTCCATGATGCTATAATATTGTTTCCTTTTCCTTTACATTTGGTTTAAACTCAGCATGTTCTCAATATGACAGCCCGCTCCATCCTATGAAAAAGGGAAAACAAAGTATTTCTAACAATAAAAAATCACCTTTTCTTACATATTAAACATGCTTAGTGCTGTCCATATCCCCTTTTTCACTGGTGTCAGTGCATGGGCCTTGGGGTTTCAAAGATGTAATAATAGCTTCAGACATCAATGGGGGTGATAAGTAGCAATGACATGTGATACCAGTATCTTTGTCTTAGGCTTCAGGCTCTGTTTTATGTCTACTAAATCTGCAAATAGGTGATATAAAATGACCAATGTATTCAGTGGTGGCAACAATAATTCCAGCCGCCAGTACTCTGCGCCTGTATTTGTCCAAGCTGACCTGGAGGTTCGCTAATGCATTTTTTCCCAGACAATCGATGCTAATAGTATAGGAACTGACAAGAAATGCTATCTACTAATATGATAAATGAACTTGATTGTTTACATGGTCCCTCTGAGGTCTAATGATATAGCTATGATGTCACCCTGATGCAGATTTGGCATCCTTCCTGACAGACACTTGAGCTAGTCTTATCATTTATGAGTGGCTTTCCTAATGGAAACACTGCCAGGACCAATATTTTACACTCTTTTTTTTTTCTTTTCACTTTTGTATCTCCATGGATCTATTTTTAGTTCTGATAAGAGCTACAACCCTAAAGATGCAGTCCTGCAGAGAGGATGGTGTCTTTCACATCTACACACAAGTACATGACTACACTGGCAAATTGATATTCTAGCACACAAACACATCACATGCTTTAACCTACATTAACAAGTAACTAGATAAACAGAATAAACAGTTTCCATGCTTCAAATAATTGGTTTCACTTCTTAGTGAAAAACGGCAAATAATTTGACCTTGTAATGCAAGACCTGGCTCCCAGATTTGCACATTTCACAGCATTGCTGCATAGAAAGGAAATGGAAATCTAAGATCTCCTTTGCAAGCATTGTGGCATATGTATATGTTTACATACTACCTAGAGTGTAAAATGCAGATATAAAACCACCGATATAAAACCAACTGAATAGGTAAACAGTCATGTAACCATATTCCATAGCAGAATTTGTAAGCTATTAAGGTTTGTAAGGGGGAGCACTAATTACACATTTAGGGGGTCAAACCTCAGTATATGCTGCTCACATTCCCCAACACTAAATGTAGCGATCAGTCCACATTTCTTTGCAAACTTCTCTCCATTTTCCCTTTTTAGCATCAAAGAAGGACTGACTTGATAGGGCGATCAAACTGGGTTTCATATGGCTGTGCATGCCAGCCACACAGTTTTTTAATTCTTGTTTTTTGCTGGAGGGTTCACATGTCCATGATTCCTCCTGTCCTACTTTTTCATTTCTAGATGCACTTGTTCATCTCTGCGAATATCACAAGCTACTAGTACACCACGGGGTCTTCTGTGGCCCTTAAAAAGAGTGGGACATCTGACTGGTCCCATATGTCACATATATTGACCGGAGGTTGCTGTACTCCTAGCTTCCATCAAACTGCAGCCATAAAACATATGGCAATACTGCCTACTTCCCTTGTTATCACTATGAGAGGGAAAGCAGGCTGTTCGCTACTTATTTCTTCCTATTTATCCAGCCCTTGGCTCAACCTAACTTGATTTCCAAACCCGAGTCATCATTGCCTTGAGCAAATGCCATGCCACTGGGTCAGCTACAGAAAGCCTGTGCTCTGGACTAAATGGGTTATGAAGAGGTGACTGGAGGGCAGAAAATTATTAAAAACTGCAGAGGCTATTCTCACCATTATTTGGGAAAACCATGTAGCCACCTGTAGCACATTATTTCTGCTCACTGATTACAAAGATTGCCTGGACTGGAAGGTGATAACAGATATTATATTCTCATATCTACCAGTGAAAAGTCAACACAGTATCATCTTTCACATTTACAGGAAAATGAGGCAACATGGTGCTGCAAAAGAGCTAGTGTAGAGCACGGTAAGGGACAGCTACATGCTAAGCACATCTCTCCTTCATCCAAGAGTAGGTATTCCATCCTACAAAGGAACACTTTACATGGTCTTTACAACAACTGTCTTCCCTTAACATCCATTGAAAAAGTTGCTGAACCTTCAAGAACTGAAGTCACTTATTAGTCACCCAAAGACAGTATGTGCTAACACCTTCCCAAACAAACAACAACCTGAACCTTAGACAGGTTTGAGAAGACAGTTTATACATCAGGAACATTGGGCATAAAACCTATTAATTGCCACACTAATTCAGTGTATTTTTAGTGGGAGATGGCAAACTGAAGATTTGCCATGGGGAATTGCTGTTTCCTTAAGGACACACTGCTAAACTGGCACAAACAGATTGCAAAATCCATGCTTCTATACATATCATTAAATGTGTCTGTAATATTGTAGATGCTAGATTCAAGCTATCTTTCTCGGGTATTGTTTTGCACAAACATACACGGCTAAAGACTCTGCCCTTCCCATAGGATGTACATTCTTAATTTTAGGTACTTTCTTGGACAAAGGTTTACTTTTTTGCTTTCCAGCACATAAAAAAGTGTTCTAAGACCTTGACGATAATAGTAAAGCCCATGGAAAATATAAAGCAGGTGTTTTACTTCCTAGTTCCCAAGTACCACTGCAGAAATCCTCACCAAATCCTAACCTTTTTCTCAAAAACAAATCATAAACTATCAATGTCGACAAAAGGGGTATTTCCAAAATAAATAAGAATAATGTGATGATGAGCATCAGAAGCAGTGATATGAGCTACCTATTCTGCATGGTGGACACTACAACCTAATACCCAATGATGGCCAAATCCATAGTCCACTACATTCTGCTCTTCCCCTTGACTCTTTATGAGGAATGTTTAGCCACCGTTCAGCACAAAGGCATAAGATGACTTCAGACAAATGGTTAAGAAGAGTAGTTTCAACAAATCACACAGCAGTTTTCTTATTTTGTTATTGCACGTCCAACTCCTTACAAACTATAGACCAGACCCATTTGGCCTCACCTGTCATTGTCTGAATAATGCAGTATGTTCATATGGCAAACCTAAGAAAAGCATTTTATTCAATCTTAATCCTGATGCAAAAAAAAAAAAAAAAAGCCAAGAACACTGCGGGGTAATTTTGGATCTGGCAAATCTGAATGAGATGATTAAAACAATATTCAGGATGTTAACACTGCAAATTTTCTATATTTCTTAAGGTGGAATGCATTTTGGATAACCTTGAACATGTAGGATGTCTATCTCCACATTAGTATTGACAATGCTCACAGACAATTTCTCAAGCTTCAAGGAAGGAGCCTTGTATGGTCAGTTTAACTAGTTGCCATTTAGCCTTTTCCATGTGCCTAAAGTATTTATTAAATGCCTAGCTCAAGTGTTTTCTCACCTATTCATATAGCTCCTCACTCGGGCATCTAAATAATTTAGGCAGATTCCCTGCAGATTCAACAGCTGGCAATTCACCAACTTCTGAAGTGTTTTCAGAATGTAAGAGCCGCCCTGCATTACCAGTCAGATGGTTTCCCTTTCTGATCGAGGCTTTCTTAGGCAATAAGTCTTGCATTACAACCCTTTCCAAGCAAAGGATTTAGCTCACAATTAATATTTTTCTCCAGATCAGTCAACATAAACAACTGACAGCATGGTCTTTTTTTTTAAAGACCATGGTTTACACGCCTCTGCTTAGCTTTATGCTCTCAAACTGCAGTCTCATTATGGAATAAAAGTAGTATGTACAAAGCCTATAGAATTAAATTTATTTGTATAGTTATTTTTATTTTGCTTTTGTTTACTGGGTTTGTCAAAAAAAACCCTTGAGTGGAAGGCCAGGGGAAAAGCTCCAACATAATACAAATATTTTTATACAGGCATTCAGTAAATAATATACATTAACAATTACACATACATTTGCTAATTAGACTACATTCATATGAGAGTTGAGGCAACTATTACAGTATAAAAGATAGTTATGAATTTGTAGATGTTGACCATGAGCATTTGGAGAGGTGTATTAGTCGGTTTGTCAGATAGATAACAGACCATATGTATAGTGCTTAGAAAGTTAAAGAAATGGAGGTGAGGAAAGGAACTAGTTAGGGGAGAAATGGCAATATTGTATTTAAGAGATGGTATATACAGCAGGTTCAAAGACAATTATATGTAAGTTGATCATAAGGTTTATATTAGAAGTACAGTTGTGGGGGTGAACAGTGTCACAAAATAAAGTATACAGCTATTTGGGTATTGGTGAAGACTAGTTGTGAGGCCTAGGACTCTGAAGAGAAATTATTTGATATAACAAGCTGAAGATAACAGTGGCATTTTTTGTTCAGATGAACAGGATCAGAGTTGCGAGGTGACATTTCAGTTGTGTTTTGAATGAATTTGCATTCTGAACGGATTTCAGTGTGATGTGGTTTCATAGTTTAGCTATGCTATTTGAATATAGTTCATAACCTGCAGTATTGGATGATTTGGTTATAGTGATTAGTGATTTTTCCCTAGACCATAAAATTCTTCTTGTGGAATAGTGCTCAATTACATTGTTAAGGACTGGGAAATTGTCTGGCATAAGAGAAGTAATGTGTATTGTAATTGGCTGAAAAAGAGCTAGGTGATGTGGTAGTTCTAACCAGTTTAGTTCTCTGAGAGCTAGGCAGTGATGTGTTCCATACTTATAGTTGAATGCAAAGTTGTCTGCTTTATAATAACATTGCTGAAGTTTGGAGATTTGTAAGACTTGATGTTTAATGAATACTGGGGCAACTTACAGGAGACGTGGCAGTAAGAAAGCAGAGGCTAAGCATCTTCCGATTATGTCAGTGAGGTAGGTTTTTACTTTATATAATCTACCTAGTTGTTGATGATTTTTTTAACCACATGTAATACATGGTGGTCAAATTTCAACTGGCCATCTATGATGACACCCAGGAATTTTGTATGTTTTACTTGTTCTGTTACCTGCCCCAGAAACTTCCCATACTCTGGAACAGACTACCTATCTATGTCAAACAGAGCTCCTCATTAGCACTCTTCAAAAAATATCTTGATGATTGTATGGGTAATAGGAAATTCACCCCGGGGATCACTTCTGTGGTTCTGCTTGACAGGGGCACAGGAAAATAATTTTCTTGGGTGGCGAAAGCCAGAGTACCTTTTTGGCTAGGCTTGTATAGGCCCTAGAGCCAATAGCCTAGTACCTACATATAAACCTATGGTGTGATAGGTCTGTATTACTTTGTCAAAAACTAACTTCAGTGAACCTTAGTTCATCAAAAAGAAATTAGCGAACATGCACTTCAGTTAATGTTCAATGTTCACATCAGCAAACGTTTAACATAGGGAATGAAGTTAGTTGTCCAACACTCTGGCCATCATACACACTGCAGTATATCAAACCCACCCCACACACCTCTCTACTTATATATACCAACTCCAAGATCGCACTACAGTGGGGAAAAGGGCAAATTTCCTAATGCTGGCCAACTAACTCCATTCTGTTGTAAAACGTTTGCTGATGTGAACATTATCTGAAGTGAATGTTCACTGATTTGTGATCAATGAACAGCAGTTCGATGAAGTTAGTTTTCAATGAATTAATATAGACCCAGTGTTGTTGGCACAGACAGTAAGGAATAGTGTTGTTTTGCTAGTGATGTGCTGGAGTTGAAAAGCAGTAATTTATTTTTTTTTTTTAGGGTTTAGAAGTATTTGTGAATTATTTAGCCATATTTCAATCAATTAGAGTGACTGCTGAGTAAGGGCTTAGAATTTAGAGAGACATGCGTCAAGCAGCTCAGGGATGAGTCATCTGCATATTGAACTATGGGAGATATTTTTGTAGGAGTGTGGAGATCATTGATGAATTTGTTAAAAAGTGTGGGCTTAGTTTGGATCCTTGTAGGACACCAACACTGGCAAGAAGGTGTCAAAATAGTTTTTCTGTTTCACTTCCTGTACTTTGATAAGTATGAGATGTTGGAGATTCGGCTTACAGTATTTTTGTGAGTATTGGCAGTGTTAATAAAATTCAGCAAAGCAGTAGTTGTACTGCGATAAGAATGGAAGCCGTGTTGGTTGACAACAGAAGCTGGTTATCAATTAGGTAGCTGATAAGTACTTTCACAGTTCCTAGATTATTTCCCACCACTGATGCCATTTCTGATGAAAGAATTTCTTTCGTAGCACAACCAGCCTGCCATCACTCAGGGCCTGCCCTTTTTTTCCGTGATTCCAGAGCAGAAGCTCACCACAGACTCCTCCTGGGATGCTTGAGGAACCTATTTATAGAACCTATAGGTTCAAGATCTGTGATCATCTTCTTGGAAGAAACAACACATCAACTTAAAAAAATGTCGACTTTAAATTCAGCTCTGAAAGCTTTCAGATCAGGACACAGATTTGGGCATCTACAGAATGCATTTCACGCCGTACTATATAACCCAGTGGATCTCTGGCTCCTGCAATGTATGGGAAACTGGGGCAGAGCATCACCATTAGCCACAATACTGCAGCTACTGGCACATAGATTAAAAGAGCAGAAGAAAGGTTACTCTCTTTCATTCAAGCTCATCACAACCATGTTGAGAATGTCTTGCTTCCTGTCTCTAGTCATGTGCACTCCTTCATCCTGACCCCCTTCACTCGGACATCAGGCAGACAAGTTTTTAACACAAGGGATGTGTCATTTAGAGCGGAACATTACAGCTGTGTTTTAATACTGCTTTTCTTTTCACATGTGAGCCATTGCCATGCTAACAGACTGCTTAGACAGCTTCTGTTTCTCTTACTACTGCATTCACAAGTTGAAAGGTAGGAAACAATTACACTGCCTCCTTTCAAGCATTTCCTGTCCTGAGTTCTCTGCACTTCCCTTTCCCATTCATCCAGCTGTGACTACTTTATATTCAAAGTTTGCTTTTCTTATAATAGGTGGTCATTCAGATGTAGCAGTTAGCCTGTCAAATTGTCAGAGAGTTTTTTCATATTCTTTTATTACTGGCTTTGCATGCAATGGAAGACACCTGCTGTATGTGAAAAGGAAAGCTACAGGATTTTTTTCTCATCAGTTTAGTGAGTTTTGTTTTAGGTGATTTACATGTACATGCCAGGTCAGGTTAAGATAAAAAAGAGAACATTTGACTTGGGTTGCAGTTTAATTGTTGGGAGGGAACAAAGTCTGCCAATGCCTGAGATGTAGTACTTGATTAGCAAAGGATTTTTTTTTACCTTACTGCCCAGACCATCGAACCTTCAGT
>NC_056747.1:680770043-680827543 GCF_019279795.1 Protopterus annectens | reverse complement strand
CTTATAGCAATATTCTCCAGAGCTCTGAAGTATAGAGGAATAAAAAATGACCAACTCAGAAAGACTATTCCTCTTCCCTGGATAGAAGGTAATTATGAACATATACTGCCTAACAGATCACTGGTGGAAACCAAAAGTACAGAAACACATCAATACACAAGTGTGAAAACAGGAAGGGAGATTCAGGTAGAAGTTTTATAACTGTGTAAGGAAACCACTGTCACTCACATCTGAACCCTGTTTGAAAGCACTGACTAGAATCCATATGACCCAAACTGAACTAGTGGTTTCTGCACTAGTGTAGTCAGTTTGGGGTGGAGGGTGGAAATGAACAGCTACCTCCGTCTTCCTTATCTGGAGGGAGTGGTGGTTCTGGTTTCATTTACCACCAAGCAGACAGATGCTTGTAGGTGATGGAAAGCAGCTTAAGGCCATGAGCATGGATTTGGCACTACCAAGCTAGTAATGGTAGGAAGCCTCACTGTATGTGAATGGGAACATGTATGAACAAGAGGAAGGCAGAGTAGGACCATCCAGTGATGCAAGCACTCACAACAACCATCAGGTGCAGGACTTGGGGACCAGTAGATATGCCATTATCACCTGCAGCTAGATAGTGTAGTTGAAAGGGATGTGTGGATACCATATATAATTCCCTGGCCAGGGTACACATAGGGTCCAGCCCTGAGACATGGATGGCCCTGGTCTTAGGGGGATGAAGTCAGATCCTCAGGCCATTGGGACAAATGCATCCACCACCAAACGGGGAAATGTGGAAGAAAGATGCGGGCAGTGGCACAAACATCTCCATGGCTGCCTGGATGACTTTTCCCACCAATCCATGTTCTCCCACCACTGGCAGCCCTACAGGATACAAGGTACTAGGAAGATGTGAAGTGCATATAACTTATGGAGGACTGATATTTGGCAGGCACAGAAGGAGAACGCATGTTGGGAAAAAATCTTATAGCAACATTTGCTTTTGTTAATCTTTTTTTTCACACCATTACAGTTTCTAAATGTATTTCTGCAATGAATGAGTACCTCATGGCTTACAAATTAAAGAAATTAAGAAACTTTTTTTCAGTGTCACACACTGGTGCTATAAGTAATACTTTCACCACACAAGAGGTTCTACAGTTTGATTCTTGTCTGAGATTCATTCTCTGTGGAATATACATGTCTTCCATGTGTCTGCCTGGGTTTTCTCTTGGTGCTCCAGTTTCCTACCGCATCCTAAAGACATGCAGTAGGTTAACTGGTGATCTCACAAATTGCCATTGTGTGTATGTGTGTGTGTGTGTGCGTGTGTGTGTGTGTGTGTGTGTGTGTGTGTGTGTGTGTGTGTGTGTGTGTGTGCGTGTGTGTGCGTGTGTGTGCGTGTGTGTGTGTGTGTGTGCGTGTGTGTGTGTGTGTGTGTGTGTGTGTGTGTGTGTGTGTGTGTATGTTCATTCTGCAGGAGACTAGCACCTTGTCCAGAATGATATTCCTAGCCCAGTGCCCTTTGACTGTTGGGTATAGGCTCTGGCATTCTACCGATCCTGTAAACAATAAAGCGGGCAAGCCACGGTGGTGCATCGGTAGCATTGTTGCCTCACAGCAAGAGGTTCTCCTGTTCGATTCTCAGCTTGGGTTGGGAGTTCCTTCTGTGTGGAGTCTGCATGTCCTCCCCGCGGTCGAGTGGGCATTCGAAAAACATGCATTGAATGGGCGTGCCTTCGTTGAAGGTTGGGTGTCAGGATGGCAGCTCAACACCATAAAAACCAACTGCCAATCATTAGCAGACTGGAGTTCCGCTGTGGCGACCCCTAACCGGGAAAAGCCGAAAGACCAACATTGGAAAGTGGATGATGGCTTGGTGTTTTTTCTAGCTGGGAATATGCATTAGGTTTTTGTTACAAATAATGGGTTTGTAATAAGGAAAGCATGTTTCTAACATTTCTTTGAATTCAGATTTTATATTATTGTTTGCTTGTTGCTTCAATGTCTGCTTTGATTGTTTGATATTACTTTTTTGGAAGAGGGGTGAATACCTTTTTCATGGAAGATGTTTGTCTTTCCCCATTTTTATATGTTCTAGGTTGATAAACTCAGTCTCAGTAACTGTTGAATTAAACGATATGGTAGGCAGTTAGCCTGTCTGGTATTCACCTTTCTTTCAAACAGGGTTCAGATGTGAGTGACAGTGGTTTCCTTACACGGTATAAAACTTCTACCCGAATCTCCCTTCCTGTTCTCACACTTGTGTATTGATGTGTTTCTGTACTTTTGGTTTCCACCAGTGATCTGTTAGGCAGTATATGTTCATAATTACCTTCTATCCAGGGAAGAGGAATAGTCTTTGAGCTGGTCATTTTTTTTACTTTCCTGTCTGATCTTCCAGCAGTCATGGTCCATACTGAACCTGGACTATTGCCATCTCAAACAGATGCTTTTTCACTGTCCCAGTAAAGCAAATAGCTGGCACTCCTTCAGTGTTACAGGGTGTAATGTTCCAGGGTGACTTTGAGGTGGGACCCTTCAGTGGCACAGATTAAAAAAATGTAATGAATAACAGTTTTATAAACAGCATGTAGTATGATTGGCACAACATAATCACAAAAATATGAAATAAAAACGGAACATAATTCAAACAAATATGGAGAGGCACAGGGTCACAAACCAAAGAGAGTGCATGAGCACAGGCAGAAATACTACCTACAAAGCTGTAGCAGCTAAAGAAATATTGTTGGGTCTGTGACACTCACTTGACAACAACATTAATATTTCTTTCTGTAGTCTCAGTTACTCTAAGTAATGATGATTCAAAATTAATAAAGAATTTCATTAAGATTCTAGTCATTTGTGTTAATCTGAAGTAATTATGGGTGAATATCAAGAAACAGTAAAACAAAGTAATTTATAATAGCCTGAAATTTAATTGTATTCTTTTTTTCACTAATTGGGATCTACTGATATGACAACTGTCATTTTTTTACTATAATAAAATTTCTTGTTGGCTGGCATTTTACCGTGAGAATTTTTAATAATATATTCAGCAACAATATCTCATTGAAATTCTAGAGGGAATAATGAAGAAATGGGTGCAATCCACACTTGCTGTACAGCAGGTCAAAATATTCAGTGATACAGTGGTGTAAAATGTGTTGCTGTTACATGCAAGCATGCATTGATTTGCTTTATCTAAAATGGAGCTATGCCATCAAGCTTATCTTCTCCCTTGGAATTTCTGAATATCTATTATGGCTAGCCTCAGCAGCCTTACAAACACAGCATAACTTTTATGTATAATATTTGTATAGATTCATAGGTAATTATTAGGCATGAGGTCCAGTAAACCATTGTGGAGCCTATCTTAGGTTTCCCATTGTCCCAGATAACTGTCTGATCAAGTGACTTTTTTAGAGTCACACAGTAGGCAAATAGAGTATGAAGGAGTGAAATGCTGGACTACAGGAACCAGCTTGTCAATAGCTCATAGTTTAATTCTCTTTAGTATCTGTCAGGCATTTAGCCTAATGTGTTAAGAGAGTTTATATTTATAGATTTACTACTCATTCACTGTGGGGGAATCTCTTTCTCTCATTTTTTTTTTTACTTTGCTTGAAAAAGACAGCTTGGAGATGTCGACTGCTATTCACCTGTAAAGTATTAAGTTTGCTTTCAAGGAATTAGTGTAAGAGGTACATCATCAGATTCAGTTTTAAACTAGGTAGGGCCGAGGGCTGAGGTTTAGGAAGAGCCCCCCCTACTAATTCTGGGTCAAAGTCATGTTCTACAGTCAGGCTCAAAGAAGCTCTCTGAGGGACTAGATGTTCTGTGATACATTTCATATCTTATTTTTTTCAAAGATAATTATGTCCTAAGTATTCTTTTTTTCTTTACTGCTGGCCAGAAGACTAATATCTGCCCCCCCCCCCAATATGCGTGTGCTGGTTATAATTTTTTATATAGTCACATTGCTCCTAATCTATCACAAGATGCACATCCACACAAAGAGAAACACAAACACACACTACCACCTATCTACAGGCAAACTAGAAAAAATACAGTTAATCTATGACATGTCTTTGGGGTGTTGGGGTAATGCCTCACACAGAAACAGGGAGGGCATACAGATATCACAATGGAATAACCGTAGGCAAGGGTGCAACCATTGGAATAAGTGCTGTGAGATGTCAGTGCTGCTTAGGGTACTCCTGTGCTGTGATCAGTTTACTTTCACAGATACCCTGGTCAGACTGCCAAAGATAGCCACTTATTGAATGCAATGGTAATACTTGACCGATGGAATGTGAAAGAAATAATCCACTGTGATTGCCTGATGGACTTTTTATGTTTATATCTGTTTGAGTTCCCTTAGAAATGCTTTACTGTTTGTATATACTACATTTAAAGCAGAAGCTATTTATGTATGTTTTTGGTGTGTGAGATTGTGTTAAAGGGTGGTTTAGTTCATTTATTAACTAAACCTGGATCTTTATGTTTACTTAGTTATTGGTTTCAGAATTTGTTTCTACCAATTTATGACTTATCCATAATACACAACTTCATGAATTACTTCAAGTCATTATACTTGGAAGGTATTATTGATGCTCTAAACATAACTTTAACAAATGATGATATATAAATGCTTATCATTAAATATTAATGGCTTAAATAACAATGTCAAAAGAGCTAGTTTAAAGTCATTAAAATGCACGGAGCTCAGATAATCTTCTTGCAGGAAACCCACTTACTGGAGAAGGATTTGCAAAAATGATCATTTAATTACTTTACAGTTTTCATGGATTCCTACTTTAAAGCCAAAAGGAGAGGTGCTCTTATACTATGGAATAATACTTGTACACTACCTAAAATGTTAAACACCTTTGCAGATAAAGATGGAATGTTAAGCTTAGTAGTGTTAGAAGTTAATAAGAAATGCGTCATAATAGTAAACTCATATTGGATTCCTGGTCTAGGAACTAAATATGTGAAGAAATACTTGGATCTCATTACTTTACATGCAAAGGGAGAAATGATTCTGGTGGGAGATTTCAGTTCCTTGTTATCAGATGAAGACACCTCTAAAAATAGTAAGGTTAAACTAACGATACAAGCTAAAAAGCTAAACAGCTTCATAGCCTCAATGAATTTTAGAGACGTACATAATTTAAGAATTCAAAATTCACTTCAATACACTCACTAGTCTTTCCGATTCGGCACACAAACTAATATTGTTAAGATTTTTGTGTCTAACACTCTTTAGTCTAAAATAAGTGATGTTGCAATACAGTCGTGTCCACTCTGTGACCACAATGCCTTTTTATTTAGCTTGACTATGAAAAAAAATGATATGATAATTATTCAAAGAATCCCAGTCTATGTTACTAAGTTAAAAGGTTTTAAGGAGTGGTTATTAAAAGAAATAAATGCATTTATGGAAAACAACAATAATGTTGAAGTAACAGATATCATACTCTGGGATGTATTAAAAGTTCACATCTTTAGTGGAGTTAAAGCTTGGTATTTTCAAAGGAGAAAGGAATGGGCCAAGGAACTTTCTGATTTACAAGCCAAAATAGATAAGTTGAAACTAAATTTAAAATCAAATGATAAAGCAGTATGTACCGAAATTTCTAAGCTAAACCACAAATATTTAGAAATATTGAATCATAAGGTTGCTATAAGCTTAGAAAAGATTAAACTACAGTCCTATTCAGTAAACCCCGGACATTTACATAAACTAGCTATCAGAGCCAAACAAATTAGTAAACAAAATCACATTAATGAAATTAAATACAAGAATAATAACACAGTAAAAAGAACAACTTATTTAGGAGGTATATTAGAAGCCTTTAGAAATTATTATCAGTCAATCAGTGACATGCAATCACCACTAGATTCAGGCGATGTAATAGATAAATGTCTACAAGAAAATATCAACACTAAACTATCAAAACAACAAAATAGTACCCTAAATAAACAAATAACCTTAGCAGAAGTGAAAAAACAAGTTAAAAATCTGAAGGATAATAAAGCCCCAGGGTTAGCGGAGATAATCCCAGAAATATATAAAATTCTTCCAGAGCACACAATAAAGTTATTATTAAACACATTCTCCATGGTTAAACGAGACTTAATTCCCCCCTCCTCTCGTGGAAGTACTCAATAATTTCCCCCATTCTGAAACAAGGACCCCCAACTATGTGCATCCTGTAGACCATTATCATTGTTAAACATCAATTATAAAATTTTCATGTCTATCCTAGCCAAAAGACTAAAGAATATATTACCCAATCTAATACACTTTGATCAAACTGGCTTTATCTTACATTGAAAAGTGCATGACAATATTATTAAGCTACTATCTCTAATAGACATTGCAAACAAAACCAAGAAACAATTAACTATTATTAGTCTGGATATTGATAAGGCATTCATTTCCCTTAGATGGTCATACTTACAAAAAATCTTTAAAGAATTGAACTTTACTTCAGATTTCACTAAACTGATATTAAATATTTATAGTGATTCTAAAGCATTTGTTAAGACTGGTTCATGTCTATCATCCCCAGTAAAAATTCATAAGGGAACTAAGCAAGGTTGCCCTCTCTCCCCATTATTTTTCACTTTATCAGTGGAACCTTTTGCTTCATTTATTAGAAATAACCCAAATATCAAAGGATTTCAAGTTAATGAGGGATACTGTCCAAAAGTTCAGCTTTTTGCTGATGATATTCTACTAACATCCAGTGACATAGAAGGCTCTTTACAAAATATCATAAATGCCATAACTCTATTTGGAAAAATCTCAGGGCTCAATTGTAATCAAAATAAAACCAAAACACTTTTAATCAATAAGAAAATAAATAACAATTTGTAAAAATACAATACATTCAACTGAGAAAATGATAAAATAGATTATCTAGGAATAAGTATTAAGAATAAGTGGAATGAGACTATTAAATTTAACTTCACTAAACTGGTATCTATAATCAGTGACTTGACTAAAAAGTGGAACAAAATGTTTTCACCACGGAAAACAGACTTACATTAATAAAAATAATTATTTTGCCCAATATTTTATTTTACATACAATCATTGATTTTACCTCCTCCTAAAAAATTATTTAAACAAATAGATTCCCTATTACTAGCTTTTCTTTGGTTCCCAAAGAAACCAAGAATAGCCTATAAATGGCATGTTAGAGCCTGGGACGGTAATGGGATTAGCATTCTCAACATAGAATTATATCTCAAATCTGTTCTTATTAACATAATACTACACTGGATTTCATCCATATATACCTCTAGCTGGAAATAACTACATGAAATACATATAACCTCCTCTGAGAACTCAGAAACACAGTTTAAGGAAACCTTTGGAATTAACAAAATATTTTGGATACTCCGTGAATATTGCCTGTATAATAAGACATTTAGCCACTTCTCACATGGTATAAACCAAATATTTTATATTTTCAAAAATATAATTTACAACAATTATAGTTTAAAGAACACCTTTTTCATTACATTTCCCATAGCTTATACACCAGATTGCCTAGATACCTTCAATATCAATAAGATGTGGAATCTTCAAGAGAATAATCTTAAGTTTTGGCACCAGTTTATAGACAATAAGAACATCTAACCAATGAAATTTCCTCTTAGCCAGATATAATGTCTGTCAAGATAATTGGCTCTGTATTCAATCTTTAAGACAATTTGCTAAAAATAAAGTGTGAGTGTCAATAAATCTGGAAAATGATATTATACCAAGATTGATACAACTATTCATATGGTGTAGCTCGATAAACATTGAACATAAATTAAACATATCACCTGTATATAAAATCCTACGAGAAGACTTGATTACTTTTGATCCAGCTTTTTGGAATTACTCCATAAAGATTAATGGTTAACCTTTATCTAACAATAATAAAAAACAGTGGTGGTGCTGCGGTAGCGTTGTCGCCTCACAGTAAGACGCTGTCCGGTTCGATTCTCAGCTAGAGCGTCTTTTGTGTGGAGACATGCATGAATGGGCGTACCTTCATTGAAGGTTGTGCATCAGGCCTGGCAAGCCGCTACGTAAAAATCAACTGCCAATCATTAATGGACCGGAGTTCCGCTGTGGCGACCCCTAACCGGGAAAAGACGAAAGACACAAACAAAGTTATTAAATTCAATAAAAACACTTCATCATCTTTATATTGGAGACTATATACCTGGAGATTTATTCATAGAAGCTTTTATACTCCACACAGAATTGACCTTATAACTAAGAGTAATGAAAGCAAATGCTGGAGGTGTGGTGATATTCTTGAAGCCAACTGGGTTCATATGTTCAGTGAATGTAGAACTCTCACACACTATTGGAGTGATTTTAGACATTTCACAAAAGCCTTGTGGTTTGATAACTGTCAAATTACTAGCCCTTTGATATTATTCAATGTTCCTACCCTGTGTAATTCCTAGACATCAGTTACCTGCTGTTTGGTTAATTATAGTTATTGCTCGAAAAATAATTACATTGAACTGGAAAAATAAGCAAGATGTTATGTTTACTGAGTTTATTTCAATAGCAAAATCTGTATGTAAAAAAAGAAATGCAAACTATCAGAGATCATCAAATGTAACACACAAAAGACTAGCTTGGCAAAAATTGGAAAGATTGTTAGATAAATATTTGTTACCGTTCTTAGATAAAACAAATGTTTATCATGGATGTTTGCATATAGTGTAAATAGTTATTATGTTTTATATTGTTTATTTCTAATACTTTATGTCCATGTTTATTAACAACATTTAATAAAAATGTTTTGGAGAAAAAAGAAAGTGAAAGAAATAATATCCAATTTATTGCTCTTAGATACAACTACCCCACGACCTATAGCAATGACAATTTTACACAGATTTCAGATAATAACATGCATTTGTGTGACACTGCTCCTGCCAAGCCAGATCAGTAACTGTTTAACTGTGATTAAACAATTGAAGGGGTGAGTCACTTTCAGCCAGAGATCACCTCTGTACCCATCAATTGTAGATACTTGATTGACCATGTACACCTCAGACTTCTGATTAAAATAAAAAAATATATATTACAGCTTGTTTCACACAAATGTATAACAGTCTTGCAGAGACAAAGAAAATTTTAACTGCTAATATTCCTACTGGTTGACTCTTTCTTTGGTAATAGGGAACAAACTGGTCTGGGAGGAAGTTGATGAATGACATACAGTGATGGCCAGAATGTTAAAAAAAATCAGCTGCAGTAAAATTTGTTTCAAGAAAGAAGCATTGACTGCTGATATGCTAACTTAGGATACCAAACATGCAAATGCTAGCAGGGTAAAATACTTACTTAAACAATGCTACCTAGTGATGTGAGGGGGAAAGTCTGAAGCTTGGGCTAGGAAATTCTGAAGATAGTGCTACCTGAATCAAAATAGCGTGCACCAAAAGACTCAAGCTACAAAGTGCATATTTAAATAAGGTGGGGGGATAAAGTCATCTGCTGTTGTGTGGGAGGTTAAACTTTGTATGATCTGAAACTATATACAGAAAAAGTATGAGCAGCATAATGGCTCAGTGTTTACACTCTGTACTGCAAAATTTCAGGGTTCAGAGTTTAGTTCTGTTCTCCGGTCACCACCTTTATGGAGTTTGCATATTCACCCCTTGTCTGTGTGGTTTCTTCTACGTACTCCAGTTTTAACCATGCTCCTAAAACATATTGGTTTATTGGCTACTCAAATATGCCCCTATAGATGTAATCCTCAGGACCTCTATGGCTGAAAATGGTCTATGATGACTAGTCTACTTACTCAGTTAACAAATGAATAGATTATGAAAAGTAATTTAGTTTGTAGCCATCTTTAATAGTTTTAATTTAGTTCATAGGATCATATGATCACAGGAAGTTACTAGGCTATTGGCCCCGAGGCCCTCACAAGCCTAGCCAAGAATTTAGCCCATGTTCCAACAAGTCAGCACTCAATGCCCCTGTCCAGCAGGGACACAGGTGAAATCCCAGGGGTGTATTTTCTGTTCCCCATCCAGTCATTCATCCAGTTATCCAGGTTGCACTTAAAAAGGGTTAATGAGGTACTCTGCTTGACATGGAGAGGGAGTGTATTCCACAGAAGGGGGATTCTCTGGAACACAAGTCTGTCCTGCCAGCAAGTCCTATTGATGTCACAGACCACGTTGAGGTCATGCATGCGGTTTACTTGAGTGGAGCTTGTCTTGTAGATATGCAGCAGTCTCATCAAGGCAGGGTCTGAGATAGCTTTGTATGCCAGAAAGAGGTCACCTCTGAGGAGTCTGTATGAGACTAAATAGAAAGACAGGGCCTTTAGCCTATCTGTGTAGGGTAGATGTTTGAGGCCCTGGATTCACCTGGTAATGTGTAAGAAAAGGGAAACAACAGTATTAGATTTTACATAAAAAGAATAAGCAGGCATTTTTTATAGTTAACCAAATTTCTCCCATTCCCACACTTATTCTTTTTGCTGTAACAGTCAGTATTAATTTTACAAAAATTAAAATGCTTCAATGAACATAGGCCATCATTGCTACAAGGGATATTCTGGAAGAAAATGTTGATTTCAGAAATTTAAAATCGGGTGTTTTGCAACAAAAGACACTAGCAAAAACAAATTCTAAGAAAGCATTTTGAAAGTATGTGCTTCCTTGTACCAAAAAATAAAAATGGACTATAAGTACTGTTACTTTGTGAATGAAAAAAAATCAGCTGACTTTTCCTATTAGTGAATGAGAAAAAGACATTGCCACAATACATGATAGCAACTGACCGTCATGCCACAGCCATACCAGTACTGAGAGGTCTCTTTCCATCATAACTTTTTGGGTGTCCAGCAAGTAAGCTGTATGAAAGAGTGTTTTGTTGAATAATTCTCTTTCTGTGTAATTTTATTAAGATTTTATATGATATCCGTATTTTATATAAAGTTGGTCATACTAAGTTGAAATGTTCTTGCGGTTTAATAATTTAATTAGCTGATCTCATGGTGTGATTCAGAGAAAACCTAGTGTGATGTGCTTGATTTTTTTTTTTTTTGGCTGAGAAAGGAGATTATTTGAAACAGAATTAGCAAACTAAAAGGAAATCATTGACGTTCTAAGTTTTGGTGCTTTTAAAAAACAAAACCTTACTGAGTGTTAAAGGAAGAACTCAGCAGAAATTAATTTTCCTGTGCCAGTTGAATGAAATCCTTTCTCTACTTAGTTGTTTGGGATAATCAACAAGACAAAGAAACCTTACCCCAACAAAATGGATTTGTGTGCAGAACAGAAAGATTACATTTGATTAACTCAGAAATGGGAAAAAATAAAGTATTGTCATTTGAATTAGAGTCAGTCTGTAAAAGATGAAGCGTTGTAACTGCCAAATACTATAAAACAGAATAGGATGTGATTTTTTCACAAATATTAATAGTAATTCAACAGACTGCTGAAAATGCATATAATTCTATGTCAGTTACCTTGAAACCACTTTTAAACTCATTCACTCCAGTGGAGTTCAGGAAGTTTGCATTGTGACTTCCAATGGGGGGAGCCTAAGTCTTTTGAAAGAACCAAATTATATTGAAACATTTCAAACAAGTTTTTCATATTTCTGGAACCATAGGGGTTATGAAAGAAGTATAAATGGCAAATTCTTCAGCACAAATTATTTTTATAGTGGTAGTATTTTTTAGGTTCTAGGTCTTAAACTGAATTTTATAAGTCACGGTAAACACAGTAACAGTTACATTTGTAATATTTTGTAAACAACTTATAATATCTCAGCAACCATTCAAGTTACATACATATTGTCAGCAGTATTTTATTCATCTAGCTGAAAGCTTTCATGTGAGGCTAAGGCTTTCTGTCCGTGCTAGTTGGTTGTTGAGATATTTAGAAAAATGTAAATACTATATCTATATAAATGAATATCATAAAAACAACAGTTAATATCTATATCTGCACTAAACTGAGGTCAAATATTAATGCAGTTGTTTGTCATTGTGTAAGCTTTAAAATATATATTTTTAAAACCTTGTACATAGCATAGTTTTGGAATTATTGATGCAAATATGAACAAGAAGTATTTGATGCCTAGAGGTGTCAGTAGGAGTTAACTGCAGATGCACCTGTAGGCATCACTCGGATGTAATGAGTGTGAATGTGCTTCCTGTGTTTGTCAGGGTATCTGTGGTGATCCTCCATCCAAATGCATTTTCTCCAGATTTGTCTAACTTTCAAAGTTCATTTGGAAGGTAGGTATTTGTTTTGAGGAAAATCAAATGTGCTACTATTTTAACCTTTAAGAAGCTTATACGTTTTAAGAAATATCAGTTTTGGGAAATGTCATGGATTTTATTGTATGTATAGGAGGTGGGCCGGGATAGTAATGAACTTTGTGCACCATCTCTTAAAGAGACTGTGTGATTATGCACATCTGCTGTACTGGCAGTAGTGGTAGTCATAAAACTGAATCCCACTACCTGCAGCACTCCAAACACGCAGCACTGTTTACAATCCCTTTAAGAAACTGTTCACGACATTTCCAAAAGACAGCAGCACACTAGCTCTGCCCCTGTTCTATAGTCATGACAATGAGTGGTTTACAAAGTTTATGTTCTCTGTTGTCGTGACTGCCAACTGAGCTATGTTAGCATAATATGCTAATGTAAGCATCCAGTGCAGTGAGTATATCAACTAAGTGGAACAACACTGCATCTCTGCTGAGGACAGGGACTGTGTGTGGTTGTGGTAGTAGATTTGCCTACACCACAGGGAAGTCTGTAGCCATTTTTTTTTAACCATACAAAGGAAGTTTTTCTTTCTTTCTTTTTTTGTAATTTAGTGCTGATGTGTTGAGCAACACATTAGTGGGGAAAGGGGACTAGTGCAGTCACAAGCGCTACCCCAAATGTAGGTAGGCAAGTAAGTTTTAATGCTGGGAACAGCCCATACACAGTTTGTGTAGTGTTTGTGCATTGTGTATTGTGTGTGTATTGTATGTGCATCATGTGTGTATTGTGTGTGTATCATGTGTGTGCATGAGGGGAGGGTGTCACCCGCATGTGTATTCCATACATGGGATAAAACTGCCTACTGTGTCCTACCTTCAATGTGTACCTTTCACAATGGAAGATGAAAACTGTCTACAATGTCCTACCTTCAATGTGTACCTTTCACAATGGAAGATGAAAACTGTCTACAATGTCCTACCTTCTTTGTATACCTTTCACAATGGTATAAAACTTCATGCGATGTCCTGCCTTCATTGTGTATCTTTGTCTCTGAGTCACATAGGGTTTTCATGTGCCATTCTAAGGTGTACAAGCCCCACTTCATGTTATACAATGCTTACAAGTAGTGTCCGTGATGCTGTGCTGTCTGGGATAATTAAGAGGTATAGTCCTAGCATGCCACCAAGGTAGATCCTTGACAGTGTTTAACATCAAGCCCTTGTCGTATCTGGACTGATAATTTTTAGAGCCTTATTAGCTAAATGGAAAAAAAAATGATGACTGAAATATATCAGACATTGTTAGTATGAGGTTGTCAGCATAAGACATACATTTGATATTTATATTTTTGACAGTTACTGGTGAAATTTTTATAGTATTTTTTATTGCAGATGAAACAAAATTTAAAGATATAATAAAGAAGATAGAATAGATGTTAACAGTGTGTTTTCTTAGCACACAGATATTGGAAATCAATTTACTTGCTGATATAAACTGTATACTCAAGTTGCTCTGGTGATGGAGCAGGGAAAAAGTTCTTCTTCTTCTTTCAGCTTTTCCTGGTTAGGGGCCGCCACAGCGGAACTCCAGTCCGCTAATGATTGGCAGTAGATTTTTACGGTGCCGAGGTGCCAGCTCGACGCCCAACCTTCAATGAAGGCACAACCATTCACGCATGTCTTTCGAACGCCAGCCACTCGACCGCAGGGAGGACATGCAGACTCCACACAGAAGGTGCTCCAGCAGAAAATCGAATGGGAGAACCTCTTGCTGTGAGGCGACAATGCTACTGCTGCACCACCGCGGCATCTAAAAGAAAAAAAAAAAAAAAACAGGACAAAAGCTAAGTTAGCTGATCCACCAGAATGCCCTTAGGATCCATGACTGGCCCTAGCAATACCAAAGTAAGTCTGGGGGGGGGGACAAGCTGGAAGACCCAGCGTGGGTGCACACGGGACTGGTGGCCAGGAAAAAAGCTGTGTGCTTGAGACCACAGTTCATTTTTTTTAACTATCTCCCCTTCCCAAAATGTTCTGTGACCACAGAATTGGTATTCAGTAACTTGGAAGTTAGAAAGTGGAGAGGGCTTGCCCCCTTGCAAAACACTTACTTTGTGTTGTTCCATTGCTTTGTATCTATCAGGTGGCTTTTAATATATTTCAGTTATGTACATTAATATGATTAGAACAAGAACACTCGCCCATCTACCTATGTAAGTAAATAAACTATTTGAAACCTCAACATGGAATCTTTATTCCTCCCACAGAGAGGGCATCAGAGTGAGAGTGTCTCCTACATCTGCTAGCTGAAATGATTTTATCTGGACTAATTCTTTGTACTCTGTTTCTCCTATACAAAGGAAAAAAAAACAACACAATAGACTGTGAAATGAAAGTCCTGCCAGTCTTATTAGAGAAGAAACATCTCCAAGCCTAAATGTCTAGGGTACGCAATAACATTTTGTTTTCAGTAAGTGATGACAACTAAAATGAAATGCGTTTGTAAATTATGGTAACTGCAAAAAATAAAAACAAATGTCCTTTTGTCATTGTAGTTTTAAAGTTTATGTATTTTTTTTCCATTTTTACTGAACATAAGGTGATAAATCTTGATTTCAGAATAAATCTTTATGTTTTTCTAGCTTATTGAAGGACAAGGTTTCTGTCAACAATGAATCCAAGTTTCACAATCTTAGTTCTATTTATACCTATATTATGAGGTTCTAAGTAGTAAAAAAGGTATTTATTTTATCTTTTTATTTCCATTTTGATAACTGGGTGAGTCTGACTGAGTTATACAGAAATGCCTTTTCAGTGCCTAGGGAGAAAAGCTCCACAATATTGCAAACAGTGAATATAAATTAACATCAATGAAGTGTAGAATTTACATATACCTTTATAGTGGTTCCCCATATGGGATATTGCATACAAACATACATTATGAAGTATAGTATATGCAGTAAATATCAGCGGTTGTCACATTACAGCAATAGCAATTAAAATCTGTTGTTACAATAGCTGATCATTTAACATTATGAAATTCTGTTCTTTTGCTGACAGAGATTCACATATGCGATTATGTATGGAATATAAAACATTTGTTTAATCAGAGAGACGTGCATCAATGTGAAAACATATGAAACTACACAAACAACTTAGTAAATCAGAAGCATAGTATAAAGCTTTAGACATGGAGGGGAGGGTAAATGAAATTGCAGTGCAAAGAAGTAGAGCTGCTTTGTGGGCTTTCCAGCCAGCAAATGGGGGTGGAGAGAGTGAGAGAGAAAGTAGACAGGAAGGTGTTAGTAACAAGGGTCAACTTGGCAAATGCAGGAAGTGGATGGTGACAGTGGAAAGAGAAGGAGCTAGTATGTTTGAGATCTGAGTGAAAGTTTGAAGATAGATTGTGTAGAAGAATGAATACGTACTAAGAAGGGAATAAGATGGAGTAAGTAGCTGAGAAGTTAATTGAAGTATACATTTTTAGCAGTGTTGGATGACGATTCATAGGAGGCAATGTTACAGTTACAGTGTGATGAGTTGAGCAAGAGTGAAGTGTTTTCTAATTGCTTCTAAAAGTGTAGTGGGATTCTGTTTGTCAGATGATTATGGGTAGGTTGTTCCACAGTTTGGCTACATGGTTAGTGTATAGGGCTTTGTCATGTGAGTTGTTACATTTGGAAACTATCAGTTTGTGGGAGGAATCTGATCTTAGAGGTTGTAATGGTATGTACCACTGCATCAAAGATTGCATTCTGGACATTTTTGAGACTGGTAGAGTACATTGTGAGCACATTTTGTCTGGGTGTAATTAAGGTGACTGGGAAAATCCATCCAAAAGAGTCTCAGGAGATCAACACAGGGATGCGTTTAACTGGACAAATGGGCTGCAAAGTTGGCAATTTTATTATAGTATTGTTCTGATTTGTGTGGCTGTGTAGAGTGGAGGTGTGTGAAAGTAGGCAATGCATAAAGTAGTAAGGGTAGAAGATACAAGCTTGCAGTGGTTTTGCATGTTTGGTCAGAGAGATAGTGATTGTTTTGTAGAGGGTCCCTTGTTTTTGTTGGTTTTTTTACTGGTTTGGTTGATATGGGCATCAACTTTTAAATTTTCATCAATTGTGACCCATAAAAGTTTGTTGTGGGAACAATGTCAATCTGGATATTTTGAAGGGAGGTGATTGTGAATGATTGCTTCTCTTGGTTTGTTGTTTTTGCAAATTAAAAACATTAGCTTAGTTTTTAGGATTTAGGAAGAATTGTGCTTTGTTAAACCATTGCTCTATGTTTGTGAAGGATTGTTGTTTGAGGTATTGGAGTTCATTTTATTGTTGCAGCTGAGCAGGTAAGAGTGGAGTCATTTGCATATTGAATGCACATGACAAGGTGTGAGGCTGAGGCTGTTTATAAATAGAATGAATAGCGTAAGGAAGAGGATTGAGCCCTATGGGACACCCGTTGTAACTGGTAGGTAGGATGAGTGGGCAGATTGTCATTTTACATATTGGGTTCTGTCACTTTGGTAGCTGGTGAATCAATTAATGGTAGCATCAGGAAGACCTAGTGTTGCTAAAGTATGGAGTAGTTTGGGTGGGGAGCTGTGTTGAAAGCTTTTGATAGGTCTAAGAATATGGTGAAGACTGGTTTGTTTTCATTTCTGAGGTGGTAGATGTGGTTTAGGTTAAAAAGGCTGCACTAGTGTTATGTTGAGGTGAGGTCAGAAGCCATATTGCATGAGTGAGAGTAAGTTACATTGCAGTAGAAAACTGAGGACGTTATTGGTCTGTAGTTAAGTAATTCATAAGATCAGGTGCCTTTATGGAGAGGTAGTGTGATGGACTGTTTCCATGCAGCTGGGACATGGGCTACAGAAATAGATCTGTTGATATGAATTGAGACCAAAGATGCTAGGATATTGGCTGTTAGAGCCAGAGAGTGTGGGGGGAGTTTGTCAGCTGCTAGAATTGTTGGTTTAAGCTTAGACACCATTTGTTTTTATTTTACTGGTGAGAGCTGATTGTAGAGAGAAGGTGGGAGGGAGGGATGTAGAGTGTGGGTAGTGGAAGGGAGGCATTGGTATAGGTGCTATTGCTTATTAGGGTTTCAGCTACATTAGTGAAATAATTGTTAGGAATGTTTGTTAGCAATAGCTGTATCTGATTCATTTGGAAGTGGGCTCATTTATGAGGGTTTGTCAGGCCTGAGGATATTGTTGATGGTAGACCAGAAGTTGTGGAGATGGTTACACTGGGTGTACTGCAGCCTGAGATAATATTTATTTTTATTTGTATTTATCTGAATTTTGGCTTGGCTATATAGCTGTCTAATTGTATAGTAGGTTTGTGTCAGAGTGATTGATGTGCTAATTTTTCCAGACTTTGTCCCAGTGGTTCATTAGTCATTTGGAATCTTGGGATAGCCATGGGCAGAGTTAGTTCTGGTGTGCTACCTTCTAGGTGGAGTTTGGCTCTTTAAGATCATAAGAAAGTTAATATTATAGCAGCCTATGGCTTTGAGTAGAACTATTATTTTAAGTTAAGAAAAAGAGCATTGGTATTAATAAAATTGATTTTGCTGAAGATTTTCAGGTTTCTGATTGTGTTGAACTAAATGTTTTTGGGTTTTTGGTGTTGTGGCAGATCGTAAAATTGGGGTGGTGGTCATTTGGTTCATCAGGTAGTACACAGGTATTTACTTATATAATATTATTGTTTGGTGGGTCAATTACTTTGCTCTCATCCCATATAGATGCATGTTTTTCCTATTTATGTACCATTTTCTAAGGGCACACTTCCATATTCTAAATGGTTGCGTGTTTGGTGCTGATTTTCCAGTTTCTAGCTCATGATTACAGTGATACACAGCATTGTGGGATTTTGGTCTTAATGTAGGATGAATGCTTAGCATTACCACAAGGGCTAGTTATGGTATCACTGTTGGAAACTAATGTGAAAGTTTTCCTTTAATTTATAGATAATGAGTCGCTGGATTTTTTGACCAATCGTATTTAGCACCATTGTACGATTGTTGGTAATCCGCATGGGTTGAGCAAGTATATGGTTTACACATTGTGGCAGACATTTTATCTATTTGGGACTTGGTTGGTGTTTAGACTATATATATTTTTAAATTGCCTTTTTTGGTTCTTGTGTCATTACTACTACTGGTGGATTTGACTGGGTCCATCTTTATTTTTATTAGTATCATATAAGTGCAATGTGGCATTGGCCCCATTAATACGAGATCTTGCTTCAGATATGGATGACCTGGTGGTTTTTGGGTTAGGCCCACCCAATGAAGATAACCAACCAATGGGTTTGGATCAGGACCCAGTTACACAATGTGAGGCATTTTTTTTTCAAACTTAATAAAAGTATGAAGGGACTTTGAACAAATGTCTGGCATTTATACCTATTTAAGGCTTACCAATTAAAAAAGATTACTCCACGAGGCCTTAAGGTTAAAGTACAGCCCTTAGTATATAATATTGATGATTTCCTAACTGATGAATGGACGCAGATTCAAGAATCTGTGTCTATGGGGTTTGTTGATGCCCTAGCGGGTTTCTTTGAACGGGCTGTTAAACAAGGGATTAAGGAGGTTGAAGCATTATGTCTGGAGGCCAACAAATTTGAATCACTAGGGTCCTTCACCTCGTGTTAATCAGCTTACTACTGAATTACTTAAGCTTGAACATATTTTAAAGGAGAAGAAACTTAAGAAGTTTTTAAGGGATGTAGGAGATTATGAAAGCAGTAAACCCTTTGAAACCTCTAGGAATGTTAACTTTAGGTTTCCAGATAGAAAACCTTCTGCCCCCAAGAGAAAAAGACCTAAATCTATTTTAAAAAGGAATTCTTAGTCATATAGCTATACTTCAGGAGATGAAATATCTTTGAACATAGAAGGGGAGGGAAAAATCACAGATGTCTCACCAGATCCCAAAAGCCGCAGTTTGGCACACCCTTTAGGGTCAGGTCCAGGCGACGGGGGAGGAAGCACAAAAAGACCTGTGGACAGCTTGGAAGGTCTGCTGAAACTGATGACCGAGCATTAGTTCACTTTATGAATGTTCACAATATTTCATCTGTACACCTCTCTAATTTGGAAATTAAAGTTCTGAACAAATGTCTTAATTTTGTCCCCGGCTTTTTTGTTCCAGAGTACACTTTAGCACATGATGTGGTCAATTTATGTTGTCTGTTGAATCTTAAATTGTTTTTTGATAATGAATCTACTCAGGAAGTTGATGAGTTCAAATTTCAAAGATCAACTTTTATGCCACCCATGTCACAGATAGTATCTATATTTCAAGCAAATGTTCTTAAAGATTTACATTGTAACCTTCGGGAATTTCAACACTCCCGCTATAATCTCACTAAGGATGAGGAACAATGTATAGAGACTCTTAGGAATAATAAGGAGATTGTTATTATACCAGCTGAAAGGGTGATGCGATAGTGACTCAGAATTGGGTTGACTATAATTCAGAGGCATTGAGACAACTTAGGGATAGCAGGTATTACATGGCCATGCCCCTGGATCCAACCAATCATCTCAAGACTAAAATTGATTCCCTAAGGCTAGGGAAGAGGGCATTATCACCAATTCAGATATACATCATCTTATGGTGTCATCCACAAATAAACAATATTTTTACTTATTGCCCAAAATACATAAGAATGCTAAAAGTCCTCCTGGTAGGCCGATTGTATCAGGGCAGGGACCCATTACTGAACCACTTTTGGAATATTTGACGTACCATTTGAAACCATTACTATCTATGGTACCGGCACGAATTCAGGACACTACGCAATTTCTTGATATTATATCAGATATGCAATTGGAACCACATTGGTTACTGTGCACCCTGGATGTTACCTCTCTCTATACAAATATCCCACATTGGGCAGATTTACTTGCTTTGGAATACTGGCTGGATAAATCAGGATTATATCAACTGGGCTTTAATACATTCTTAGTGTGAGTATGTCCTAACTAGTAATGTATTTTATTTTCAGGACCAATGCATTTGGCAGGTCAAAGGTACAGCAATGGGTGCATCTTTTGCACCCATTTATGCTGACCTGCTTATGGCCTGTATTGAGGAGGTACTTATCTATGATTCTAGTCACAATCTATATATTGAGGAAATAGATATTTGGCATAGATATCTCGATGATTGTTGGATGGTGTGGAAGTCGGATGATATTTATTTGCATGAATTTATTGGTTATCTTAATGACAATGTGTGGGGGATCGAATTTAAAGTGAACTTCCATAGGTCGAAGATTGTTTTCCTCGATGTGGAAGTTAGTAGGAATCCTGATGATACCCTAGGATCAGGGGTTTATAGGAAATTCCCCGAATATAATTAATTTCTTCATGCCACCAGCTTCCACCCCCAACATATCATTGGGAATATCCCCAAATCTCAGTTCCTCTGGGTCAAAAAAATTTGTTCAAGCCAGGAGTCCTTTGAAGAAACTAGGGATGACCTAATACAATGGTTTCATGAGAGGGGTTACAAACCTGGGGTGGTCAGTTCTGCTTGTCACTGGACTTCCACCCAGGATAGAACCAAACTTCTCCAATATAAGGAGAAACCAAAGGGCTCCACCAGCCCATTGGTTCATTTGGTGACAACATATGGACGTAACACACAGGGGTTTATGAACATCATTAATAGACACTGGAACATACTTTTGGCCAAGGACAGATTAAACCCATTTTTGGGCAATAGATGTTCCTTTTCCTTTAGGAGAGGACGTACATTAGGTTCCCTCTTTAGTCATTATAAGAGGGTAGAACAGAGATCAATGGCCCCCACTCAATGGACACTAACAGGAGATCCACTTATAGGTTGTATGCCATGTGGACACTGCACCCATTGTTCTAGGATTAATAAAAACCAAGGAATTTAGCAGCCGGAATACATCTGTAGTTTTTAATATCAAGTTCTGGGCTAATTGTAGCACAGAGTGGGTAGTCTACTTAGTCACTTGTTCATGCTCCTCATTCTATGTTGGTCAAACATCCAGACCCTTTTGTCATAGAATTGGGGAGCATATTAGTGATATCAAAAATAAACGCTCCACCAATGCTTTATATAAACATGTGTGTAAACATAACACTGCTTCTTTCCATTTTACTATCATTGACTGCATTGTTGGTAAATGTAGAGACAAATAAGGATGGCATAATATACTTAACTTTAAGGAACGCAAATGGATTATTAAGTTAGGAGCATTATTTCCACTTGGACTTAATGATCATTTATGATGAATCAATGAACAACTTTTGTATGATATATATAAATGTATGTATGCATCGATGATTATGTTTTTCTCACTGAAGAAGGCTATTACAGCCGAAACCGGTTTAGGGCAGGTAGTAGGGTTCTTTTTTCCCTCTACCTATGTTACGATGTATTTATTTTATTTTATTATTTTATTTCATTAAAAGGGATTTCCACACTTTCTGCTGGCTCATTTTGTTTTGGATTGCATTCGGGGACTTTTGGAGCCTTGCAGCAGCCGTACGGGCAATACGCAGCTCATTTGGATTCATCAGGTAGTACACCTGAGGATGAGATTCTGTCAGGATTTGTGGTCAGAATCCAGTCAATGATTGAGTCATTGTTAGTATTTGTGGTCAGTCTTGTTTAAGTGGTTATTAGTTAGGGGAAATTGAAAAGGTTTCATGCATTTGAGCCTGAAAGAGGACTGGAGTCAGTCCAGTTGACATTAATCTCTCCAAGTAGAATAGTTTTGTGGGAGTTGTGGGTGGACGTCCAACTTTATATCATCTAGTCTGTAGGTTTTGTTTTTTATCTTCCATGAACAGCACAGTGAGGATCTTAATGGTGAAGTAATGCAAGAACTGGTAGCCCAGTGCTCTGATATGCCAGCTATCCATAGAGTTTAACATCCTGACTGCATTTCTAAAGTCAGAATTTTTCCAGCATCAAAGTCATCTACAGTTAAGTGTCTGAAACTACTGATCATTAATTAAATTTTCCTCTTGTAATTGGTCAACTGTCATGCTTATGTCTTGTCAGGTTTAAAGAGTTTGTATTAATTTTGCACTTTGTATTCTATTTGTACTAGTTTTAAAGCCTGTGTTTCTGTGGTTAAACTCTGCATTTTTTTATATGTTATGGTTAAGTTCATCTAATTTCAAAATAGATGTACCCAGGCTATAGTAACAACTCTTTCGTTATTTACAATTTGGCAACCATTTCAATTTATGTCTTTTGCCATTTAACATTTTATTAGTACTATCAGGTATTAGCTCATCTATTGTGTCAGTTGACTTTGTAGAGTTTTCAGAATATGTCTGTTCTCAGAAGCTGCTGCAAATTGACTTTAAACAAGCTGATCATTTGTAGTAAATGTCACTGATGGCAAAAGTCCTAGAAGAAAATATCCCTTATTCAGCTGAGGTGCAGACTGCACAGAAGAGGCAGTAGTATCTGGTTCATAGATTAGTACTAGGCTAACTGCCTTTATGGGCCATTTTAAGCCTAGCTAATTACCCCATATGAGAATCAAACCCTGCACCTTGTGTCTGTAAGATAAACACCTTAACCATAATGTCAACCTCCCACCCTTAAAAAAATGGAGAATGAGGGTTAATGTTGACTTCCACATGTAATTTCATTGCCGTACTTTTATGCAAAGTAAAATCACTGAAAACCACTTCCATCAAATCTAAAGTAATTGTGTTTTGTCCCCTTATGCGAAGTAAAATCACTGAAAACCACTTCCATCAAATCTAAATTAATTGCTTTTTGCAGGGGGGCAAGCCCACTTCTTTACCCTTGTGGATGGACATAACCCCAAAACTTAAATATCATCTCCATGATTAAACAACAGTGGAAAAAAGTGCTAAGTTCATCTGTGCTGAAAGTGACTTCAGTGATTTTACTATGCACAAATGATAATCACTGGAAAAAGTTCACAGAACTGTCATAATATCGAAAGTGGGTTTTCTTTTTTCTTTTTTTTTTTTTTTTGAGATAATATAACAATTGTTCCATATCCAAAAGCACATTCATTATCCAAAGCTAAATGCCTGAATGGATTGTCCTTGAAAAGCATTAATTGTTAAGTTCTTTTCTTAAAGTAGAATGCCTTTATTAGAGTACCGCACTGAAAACCTTCCAGTTTTTTTAGCATTGCTGTCGGTCTCACTTTGCTGCAGAGCTAGAATTTTTTTTTCTTTTTTTGAATTTGCTCACAGTATATCTGACCTGCAATAGTCAACAGTTTGAATTTCCAGCTGAATAACAAAAAGCAAGTTTATAATAACTGATTCATGGGAAAAACACCCAGTCCTTCCCTCCTGTAATAGCTCATACTGTTCCTTTCCTTAAGAGGTTCTCTTCCTTCATTTACTCTATGACCATTTATGAATTCAGTGTATAGGGTAGTTTCTTCCTTACGTGTAAATAAGGCAAAGCTACCTAGCCATTCCCATGTGGGGAGGCTCTTACTTATTCTTATTGGTCAATTTAAATTTTAGTGATGTATTTAACGATTAATGTTCTGAGTGCATTTTCTGATAACGTTCCTAGTGAACAGTAAAGGAGCGAAAGCACTAAGGAAGTCCTCAGCATGTATTTTTTTAGTCTCGATTTAGCTTGGAGAGCCAAAAGCAAGGTTTTTCTTGGTAGTTCATATAGTTACCTTGTTCCCTTGTTCTTGGTTTTTGGTTCTTCATATATATATATATATATATATATATATATATATATATATATATATGTATATATATATATATATATATATATGTGTATATATATATATATATATATATATATATATATATATATGGATCCATGTCAGTACATCGACAAGTGAGAAGATCGACATCCACTTCTCCGACACAAAAACACCGACACATGAAATAATCAAAACTGCAAATCACGGACATTTAACAGGTAACAGGTTTAAATTTCGCTAATCATGCCTACCATGTTTTAGTAAGTGTGGCAGTGTTATGCATGTGTTACGATCATTGTATTACTTAGTCCTTGTTTGTCGGAGGAGGGAATGTCCATGATTTGCAGTTTCGATTATTTCATGTGTCGGTGAAGTGGATGTCGATCTTCTCACTTGTCGATGTACTGACATGGACCCATGTATATATATATATATATATATATATATATATATATATATATATATATATATATATATATCTGTGTGTGTGTGTGTGTGTGTGTATTGCATAAAGAAATAAAAATATTTTAAGCATAGGCAGTAATGCCCTTCTCACTTGCCAATATACCATAACAGTTGTTCCCATAATACATGTGTAAGCAGTTCTTAAAATATCTAAACGAGAGCTTGGTTTAATGTAATTTGGAAGTCTTTTCTATGCATCAGTTATTCTCTCAGAGAACCAATTAGTACACCTCTCATTCATTTTAAATCTTCAACATAGGTTTTCTGATGATTCTCTACTACTTTTTGATAACCTTAAACATTCCCAGAGGTAGTTTTCTTTAAATGCCCTATATACCTGAGTAAGGTGTCCTCTTAAATAGCTGTATGAGACACTCTACAAGTTCAGATATTTTAGTCTTTCATAATAACTTAAATTTTTACATCCATGGATGCTCTTGGTATATTTTCATTGTATTCTTTCCAGTTTATTCATGCTTGTTTTCTTATAAGGTTTCCATATTGCTATTCCATACTCAAGTTTGGATCTAAAGTAACAAACAATGACTTCATTATTTCTGATTTCCTAGACTTTATAAATATTTTTATTCAATCTATAGTTCTATAACTATCATTAACCAAATTGTTGATATAATTAGAAAAAAAAACTCATAGCTGGATCTACCCATATACCTTGCTCCTTAAATGAGTCTACAGTTTCAATCACTGTGTGCTGTATTAAATATATTTCAGTTTATGTATCCCAAATCTCATGTGCTTAGTTTTTGATGTGTTTATCAGCATATTGTTCTCCTGTGCTGTAATGGTCAATTTAGTCAAGTTATTTTGCAGGCATGCCCTATTTTAACACATGTAAGCAGTTTACCCATTGTCAAGTTATCTGCATACAGACTGTAGAATACCTCAGATGAAAAAGGTAGAGCTGAAAGATACAATCTAAACAAGTGTGGGCCTTGGATAGAGCCTTGTGGGATACCCTGACAATAACCTTGAATTTCACCTGTCCAATTGCTTTATGATACTTGCTATGTCCTATTTGTAAGCCATGCAGCTAACCACCTTATCGAGAGTACATCAATAACTAGTTCTAATTTATTGATCAGTGTTTTCTGTATGACCCTATTGAATTCTGATGTTAAAGCTATATAAATTATATCACAGCACAATTTTTTCATCATAGCCTTAATTATATAGGTTCATAGGTTTGTAGGTGTGTACTAGGCTAATTGCCCTGGAGCCTTTGCAAGCCTAGCCCATAGGATTACCCTGGCATTGTGCCACCTGATCTTAGTTTCCAGTGTCTCTGTCGAGCAGAGCCACTGGAGTGATCCCCGGGGTGAATTTTCTATTTCCCATCCACTCATCAAGATTTCTCTTGAAGAAGGCCAGTGAGGTGCTCTACTTGACATGTATGGGAAGTCTATTCCAGAGCATGGGCAGTCTCTGGGTTATGAACCTGTCCCTCCAGCACGTTCTGTTGATTGTGGTAATGAGGTTGAGGTCTCTGGAGCATGTGGTGGATTTGGGATTTCTTTGAATGTAGCATTTCTAACAGAGCTGGGTCAGACATGGCTTTGTAAGTCAAGCAGAGATCGCTCCTAAGTAGGCAATATGAGACAGAGAATAGTTGGAGTTTTTTGAGTATGTCCATATAGGACAAGTGTTTAAGGCCTAGGATCCTCTTTGTGGGCTACTTTTGCAGTCTCGTCAGTTGTTGCAGGTGTCTAGTGAGGTACATGCCAAATGGGGCATTGTACTCAATCATTGGCCTAATGAGGGAAGAGTAGAGGGAGACAATGACCTCTTTCTTCCTGGATGCAAAACCCTTACATGTTACATGTGTTAATCGATTTGTTTTCTACATATGCATGCTGATATATGGTTTCCTGTCCCAGCCTTTCCAATTATGACAATAATTTATCCAATATAACATTATCCATTATTTTTCTGCAACCTGAAAGTAAACATATGAGTTTCTATGACCCTGGGTTTGTTCTTCTCCCTTTTCCCTTAAATACAGGTTTAACAAGTGTGTGTCTCCAGTTTTGAAGAATCTCCCAATATTTATATAACCTAGTAAATAACAGATATAATCATATAATCATACTGTAAGTTCGTGCCAAAGTAGTCTCAGGTCATTATTACTAATTCCATCTCCTCCCTGTGCTTTGTTTGAATCCAGTTTGCATAGTTCTTTTTCAGTATAATCTAATTTGATTTCAGTATCTGAGGTTACCTAGATGCCACAAGGACAATTTATCACCCCCTTTGTGGATCCAAATTCCTTTGCATAAGATTTTGTAAATATATCTATAATCTGTCGTGTCTAAGAATAAATTTTAGAATCTACACACAGTTTGTCAATTTGTATATCTTTACTCCTACTACATCTTATGTATCTAGACAATGGTTTCCTTTTATGCTCAGTGTCTTTGTATAAATTTTCTTCAAAGTTTTCTTGATCTAGTCTTACGCTGTTTAATTTATCAGTCTAGCTTGTTTATTTCAGTTTTCAAAGTTATACTTTGACCCCTTTTCCATTTCTTATATTTTTTGTCTCTCACTTTAATCAAGGATATTGTTCATATGGAAATATATCATTCTGATGTTGTGTGCCTAGATCCTGATGTTAAAGATTTTTGATGCTTTGCTTTCAAACAATTGTTCTTTAAAAACTTTTCACATTCTTTCTGCAGTTTTTCCACTGAACACATCACTCCAATTAGTTTTGCATAGTGACTATTTTGCTTCCATATAATCTGTTATTAATCTTCTGTGCATTGATTTAGATGTCAGTTTGAAAGAATTACCTAGCAACAAATTAACCTTTATAACCTCCTCTTTTGCAATCTGAAGCAATTTTTCCTGAACATAAATTGTAAATTTCTTTGCTAATGTTGCAGAATCAATATTATTCCAGTCTGTTTCTGGTAAATTTAAGTCCCCAGCCACTATTATTCTTCCCTCCCGTGTTTCATGCAAGAAATGTAGAATTCCTCTAGGTCATCAGCACTTGATTTTGTTGGTCTATACAATCCAACAATTGTTATATGTTCTAGGCATGTGTTTGTTGTCACAGTTTCACAATCTACTGTATTGTTGTTATCATTGAACATGTAATAATCACAGGTCCCATAACAGTCCTTAATGCCTATCATAACTCCTCCACCTGATTTTTTGTTATAATGCTTGTTATAGTAAAAATATTTATACCATGACAGAACTGGTTTCCCGTCATTGTTCTTTAACCATGTTTCCCAAACAATAACAACATCAATCTTGTGGGAAAGTAACACATTTTCCAATAAAAATACTTTATTATTAATGCTCCTAGCATTAACAACAAAGGGAGAGATGCATCAAATATTGTTTTCTGTAAACTGTTAATTTTTTGACGTAGCAAATACCCTGCCTTGTATTTGTCAAATGCTGCAAAAATTATCTTCCTTGATCTGGACAAGTGCACGTCATCCTGTCTAAACAAATGTGTGCCCAAAATTAGGCTTAGATGCTCTACACATTTCTATTTTCTGTAGGTATTTATCCAAAAAATCTTTTAATTCTCAGTGACCTGACTCTTCTTTCTATATGTGATTTGTGAACAATACTTCCTAACATCTGTACAAGCCATGCTATCTAAAGGGGATGTAAGTTCCCTTCTTACAGTCAGAGAGTCCCTGTGGATGAGATAATTTCTACCAACATAAATTAAAACAGATCCATACTGCCTAACATTAAGGCATTTTAAGGCCTTTCTCACATCCTTTATTTTTGCTCCTGGCAAGCATAATACTATCAAATATTCATTATCTTCTCTGCAAATGTAAGTATCGTTTCCTTCAATAACTGAATCTCTAATTATGAGAATATCTTTTCTGACCAGATTTGAAGCATTTTAAACCTCTAATTCAGTAATATCTGCTCTCTCAATTGTTACAAGTTGTAACTTGTTACAGTTTTACAAATGTAAGTAATCTGCTGACTGAAAATATATTTAGCCATCAAGTCCTCACAAGGTACAGGCTCAGTGTTGCTGGAGGAAGTAACCCTTTACTGTGACCCAGTTGACCTGGAGGTGATTAATGAATGTAAGAAGAGCCAGTGGAGAGATGGAGAGGAATGAACAGGCATAGCCTGGAGGGAGGGTGAGGAATGAAACAGGCATAGCTTGGAGGGAGAGAGAGGAATGTAGAGACATAGCCTGATCTGAGTGCAGACCACATCTCAAGAGTACATCTTCAGTTTGGGTGGGCAGATTGGTGTGATGAGGGGGATGATTTTTCTGAGCTATGATACAGAATCGGAATCTCGTAGACATGTTAAGGCCTTACTGTGTTTAATTATGGTGGCTGCCAAAAAAGCAATTACTAGAAAATGGAAATTGAAATCTAAACCACTGTACTAGAAGCAATAACTATAGTAACAGTGATAAAAACAACTGGAATTGAGATATTTAGAAAAGGGTAGGAGCAAACTACATAGGAAAAAATGGGAACTGTAGAAACAATGCATACAGGGGAGGAATGAGGCTAAAAGAAGGAAGGACTTAAATGAGCTATGTTATGTTTGACTGAAAATTATTGGGTAGATTATAAGTAATGTTTGCAGCTGTGATTGTGCCACTATGGTTTGTGATATAAAATGCTTGCAACTAGGATTATGCCATTGTAGTTTGTTTTCAGTTATATAAATATATGATTGCCTGTGCTGTAAGTGTTGTAAGTGATGGTTTAATAAAGATGTTTCTTGTTTAAAAAAAAGGTGGCAAAAATTGAATAATTTATGTAATGTTGCTTAGTTTATATGATATATAGCAGTACATGTGAAGTATAATGTTTGTGAACGTGAACTTGTTAATTCAGTTTGATTTCTTTTATAGCAATGTAAATTTGCCTATGGCAAAATTGATAATTTAATAAAGGTGTTTTAAAAAAAGTACATCTTCAATTAATGAATCCTTGGTGGAAACCACAGATCTAATCAGAGCCTTACTGCTATCAAGGCACCAAGTATCTGACTTACTTGAGGGCATCACTCATGGATGTGAGTGACAGCCACACCGTGCACCCATCACATCCCCACTCCTGGAGCACTTTCCTCTGCACATGGGAAAGGCTATGGAATACAGCTCAAAAATCTCCTAGTGGCTGCCTGTGCAAATGGCCCACAGTATTCTTTTCTCAGTCAGCAGACTCATAGTGACTGGCCATATTGTTGGCAGGCATGGAGGTCTAAAAGGAATATAAAAAAAACCCTACACAGGTTACGCAGTTAAGTCTATACAACTGCCATTCCACCTCTTTGTTTCCAGCTATCTGATCTATACACATTAATAAAGAAAACATATCCAAAGCCTACATAATATCCATTGACACTACTTAAGGACCACTCCTTAGTCTACTTATTTTTATAGTCTTCACCAGTGGCATGAGGAAACACCGTAATAGTGTTTTCTTCCCCACTGTGCAGACAACCCCACATAAACATGCTCAACATAAGATACCCCTCCATTCCATTTCTATTCCACCAGTCTTTCAGTGTAATTCATGTTTAGATCTCTCATTTTGGAAATGTTTTCAGTGGCAGCAAGATGTGGGCTCGTTTGTTTGCATCACTTAACCAGGACACAGTCTACTGCTCTCATCTTCACAAAACAGTTTTGGACTGAACACCAGTGCAGATAGTATCTGGTCACTTGGTCATCAACCCTTTCACTGACACCGCTTCAGTCTAGACCAACAAGCAAATAGAGATATGTCATTAGAGATATTAACTAGCACCATCTCTTGACCAAAGAGTTAATTATATTGGGGGGGGGGGGGTTCATTGGGTTGTGAAGAGCAAAACACCTCACATAAAGCCACTATCAGTGTATCTCCATTAATTTATTTAATCCCAGCTTCAAAGAAAGGGTGTTAAGATCAAGCAAATCCTGCTGTAAATAGACAGTGCCAGACTGAAAATATCTTGGAAATTTTGGAATCTTTACTGATAATAAAGTTGCCTTTTCAAACATTGTGTCTCTGTAGGACCTAAAGTTGGCAAATATTTGTCTGTCTGTTTCTGGAAGGTAAGCAACTATGTCATTTTCAATACTATAAGAAAATTAGCAACAGCTATACTGATCCCACAGTTAGAGTTTATTTATTTATTTTATTTATTTTACACTTGTTGACCGGGCTAGTCTAGCTGGATACATGTCCATTTTCAGTAGAGGCCAGGGGAGGAAAGCTCCAAGAAAAAACATACAAAATTAATATAGAAGTTATGACAGATATTATAAAAACAGCAATTGTTACATAAAACATTAGTGTGTAATTTTTTTTTTTAAGAAGTACAAATTATAATACTCATAGTGATTACGTGAGAAGGTGCAATATACATATAAACATAAATTTTATATGCAATAATATAGTATATTGAAACTTTAAAGGGAAGATTATAAAAGATATAGGTTGAAAATTAATGTAAAGGAAAAAAGTTAGTCAGGGTTAGTACAGGAACATAGCCAGTGTTTATTGAGAAATAGTTTTAGATTCCTTTTAAAAAGTGAGAGAGAAGTCAGAGATGTGATTTTAGAAGGTAGTTTATTCCATAATTTCCCAAAAGAGTTAGAGAACAGGGTGTCACCTGCTGAGTTGTTGGATTTGGTAGTATTGATCAGCAATTTGTTTGAGGAGCGTAGATTCTTGAGATTATTATAAGGTGTAACGAGGCTAGAGAGTATTGGAGTGCTGCTGGGTTGATACAGGGTCTTGTGGGCTATTGTAAGCTGGTGAAATTGAAGCTGGTTAAGAAATTCTAGCCAGTCTAGTTGTCTTAGATTCAAACAGTGATGGGTTCTGAAAGGAGAGCCTGTAGCAAATCTAGCAATATTGTTATAGGATGTTGCTAGTTTGTTGAGGTTGTTTTTAGAGAGATTGGTGTATATAGGAGATACATAGAATAGAGTGGAGATTAAGTGGGTTCTGTCTATAGTGGTCCTAGCTACTGGTGTAAGAAAGGGTTTGATTCTGTAAAGGGATCCTAGTTTTTTTTAACTATTTTTATTGTGGTATTTATGTGAGTATCAAAGTTAAGGTTGTTGTCAATTGTTATTCCTAACAGTTTAGTGGTTGGGTCAGGAGAAATAAGAGTGCCATTGTTGTATGTGAGAGTGAAATGTAAAGGGGTGGACTTTCGGGATGGTGTGAAGAGTAATAGTTTAGTTTTTTTCAGGTTTAAGAGAAGGCAGCGATGTGAGAACCATTGTTCTACAGTATTGAAATCTTTTTGGGTAAGAGACTGAAGTTCAGTTTGAGAAGTGGCTGAACAGATTATAGTAGAGTCATCTGCATATTGAATGCAGGTGGAGTATGGAATAGCTGATTGCAGGTCATTGATATAAATGGAAAATAGGAGTGGGCCTAATATGCAGCCCTGTGGGACCCTGAGGGAGATAGAAAGGTGATTAGATAGTTTATTTTGCTAGAGTACAGCCTGCTGTCGGTTTTCTAGGTAAGATGTGAACCAATTCATAGATAGAGGATAGAGTGAGAGAGATTTCAGTATGTATAGAAGGAGTTGGTGATTAACCATGTCAAAAGCTTTAGATAAGTCAATGAAGACTGCAGAGGAAAGAATATTTTTATTGCGGTTTTTGTTGATACAGTTTGTGAAGGATAGCAGGGCAGTGGTGGTACTGTGGAAAGGTCTGAATCCATGTTGACAGTTGGCAAGTAGGTTGTTATGGAGAAGGTGGTTAAGTAGTTGCTTATGGATGCACTTTTCCATAATGTTTGCAAGAAGGGATAGTAGAGATATGGGATGAAAGTTAGAGAAGTCATTGGAGTTCCCCCCTTTATGTAGTGGGATAATATGAGAAATATTCCAGATGGATGGGATAGTTCCTTCAGTTATGGTTCTATTTATCAGAATGGAAATGGGATAGGCAATGGTTTTAGCTCCTTTTTGCAGGAATTCTGCCTGGAGTTTGTCAGCTGAGGGGGTGGTAGGTTTTAATTTTTGGAGAAGGGAGCAAATAAAGGAAGTAGACACTGGTTGTAAATGAAATGATGGGGGTGGGTTTGTAGTAGAAGTAGGCAGATTTGAGGTATCAGGAGATAGGTGGCTAGCAAGAGTTTGGATGGCGTCTGTGAAGAAAGAATTGAAGGCATTAGCTGTTTGTGTGGGATTCTCAGGGTTTGAGCCTTGTGGGTTGGGTGTGATAGATTGGCCTGGGTAGAGAAGTTTGTTAATGCTAGTCCAAAATGTTCGAGGTTCCTTGTGGGAGGTTTGCTGTAATTGGAGATAAAAGTTCTTTTTGTCTAACAGGATGGCTTTTTTTGTATTATTTCTATTTTCCCTAAAGGATTGATGATCTGTAGGATTCTTAGTAGTACGCCATTTTGCCCAGGATTTGTTTCTGAGAAGGATTTTTTGCCTAGTATTATTAGAGAAGAGAACTACTGAAATGCGGACTGCACACGATAAGAGATTACTGTTAAAACACAACTTTAATGTTGCAGATAAAAATCCAAATAGCAATAACTGTCATTTGGAATTTATTGCTATTTGGATTTTTATCCGCAACATTAAAGTTGTGTTTTAACAGTAATCTCTTATCGTGTGCAGTCCGCATTTCAGTAGTATTATTAGAGAGCCAAGGGGCTATTATTTCTAATAGAGCGTATTGGGGCATGGCGGTCCAGGATGGTTACGAATGTGGAATTGAAGTATTCTACTGCTTCATTTAGAGGGAGAGATTTTAATGGTGACAAATTACATTGTTTAAGTTCTGTTTGGAAAAGTTCTGGGTTAAATTGCTTTTTGGAGCGTACTGTTCTGAAAGTGTTAGGGAAAGTTAGGTTGGTTTTATGTCTAATAATATAAGTTAGTAAATGGTCACTTAGGTCATCTGGAAGGGTTCCCGTTATATAGGTTTGTTGAGGAGTATTAGTAAGTATCCAGTCCAAGGTACTTTCTTTGTTGTTGAGTCTATTAGTTCTGGTAGGGGAGTTAATAGTTTGTGAGAAGCCATATAAGTTAATATGGGTGGTGGGGTTTGTACTACTACAGGAATTCCAATCGATATTAATGTCCCTTAGGACTATGGTTTATTGTGGGAGATTAATACAAAGTCAGTTAAGGATATTCTCTAGTGTACTGATGTTATTTCCTGGGGGAAGATATATACAGATGATATTTATGGCTTTACGTGTATTGACCTGAAGTTTGGAGATAATTATTTCAGCACTATTGTCCAAAGGTAGGTTAAGATTTACAGTGCTGACTTGTAGCTCTGCTTTATAGAGGATTACTACCCTTCCTCCGTTTTTGGCTTTGCGGTCTAGTCTAATGATATTGTAGCCAGGTGGGGTGATTTCATTGTCTTTAATGGTAGGTTTTAGCCATCTTTCTGATAAACATAGGATGTCAAATAGGTGGACATCTAGGAGGGCATGAACCTGAGTTATTGCAAATACTGCGTATATTAAGATGTGCTATGGAGAGTGAGTTGGAAGGTTTGGTAGGTGGTAAGGTACTAGTTTTGTATTGGTTGCAGTTTGCAGTGGTACGGGTATAGTTTGGGCCAGGGTTAGGATGAATGTCCCAATCTAGTAAGAAGTGGAGGAGTGTTACGTGTTTAGGCTGGAGAGGCTTATAATAATAGTCAAATAATTTTCTAGTTTTTAGGTTGGTGTACTTAATGTGTACTAGTCTGTGATATTTGGCTGGCAGGTAGCTGGGTTTGCAAATGAAGTTTAGGAAGTTTGGAGAGGAAGGTAGTGTTGGTGTTAAGTGTGTTTGGAGGGGAAGAGAAGGGTAGAGTAAAGAGGTTGTTCATAGGAGGTTAAGAGATAGGTAGTGGTTAGAGGAGGTAAGACTGAGACCAAGATTTATAGTTGTAATTGGTATCGGATGATTGATATAGACATTATATTGGTTTGTGAGGTGGGAGAGAAGTGGGAGTTAGGTTTTATAAGCAGGTAGGAGATATGACAGTAGGTGGGGTATTAAACCAAGGAGGGATGAGAGGTGAGGTATCAGTGGGTGTGTTGTGAGAGTGGGGGCTGGGAGTGCTAATGATGTGAATTGTCTGATTGGAGTAGGTGTAATGGGGGTGTGTCTTTAGAGGAATAAATGTAGAAGCACTGGGGTGGGTGAGAATTGGGGGGCAGGGTAGGGGAGCGGAGTGAGCCCAAAGGGCGAACGGACCGGGTAGAGACAAGAGAGTAGACTGTCGAGGATGACAGTCTGTGAAGTATGAGAATTCAGCAGGTAAGTCTGAAAGTGAAAGAATGTAGAAAAAAGTTGAGAGGCTAGTAAGAAGAGAGTCAGGATGTTAGAGGAGTAGAATGTGATTAAAGATAACTTAGGACACAGGATAGATGGTTAAAGAGTAGGTCCGTAGAAAACTGAGAACAGAGTTGGGGAGGTATGGTTAAGAATAGGAGAGGGAATTAATGAACAGAAAGCTTATATTGAGGTGCCACCTAGTGGCCAGTCACTTTATTGCAACAAATAGGTCTCCTACTGGGGATAGCAGGCTAAGGGAGAGGTGGAGATAATCCAGTTAGTGATAGAGATTATATACGCTGGAAGTAAGGGTTATTTAAAATGATAAGTGATAAATTGGGGGGGGGGTTTGGCTGCTGGCTAACCTGACTGGGAAGCTTGCCTAACCTAGCAGAGTCTTTATTACATTAATATTATTGCAATTTACTCATAGCTGTAACAATACATACTTTCACTGTCTTTTAAGAAAGAAAATGTCTCTCAGGGAGCTGGTAGGTTAATTCTTTAGTTAGGACTATTTTTCAGAGGCATCCAGCAGGGTAAATAAAGGTGTTGAGTGCAGGAACACAAGGCTGGTAAATGTAGAAACAGAGAAAAGGTAGTGAGGCAGACAATACTAGAACTAGAGAGCAAGTAAAGAGTTTTCACAGACACAGTTGCATGTATAACCTCAGTAAAAAATACAATACTCTATTTGTGTATCAAACATCTAAAGATTACAATATATACCAGGTACTACTATGAACTCTAAAACCTCTTCATAACACAGACAGATAGCTAGGATAAAACGAGCTGCATTTAAAAAATAATACACTAACAAGCAACCTTTACTGGATCAAGACACAACAATTTTAGAGGTACTTAGTCCATAATAGTACAAATACATAGACAAAAGTAATCAGGTAGTACTGCAATGGACTACTCGTGAATCGCTATTAAGGTTTAAGCCTATACATGAGAGCTGGAATAGGTTCTGTTCAGTAGGTACATAAATACGTTTTGGTCTGGCTTTTACTGTTTATTAAATATAGGAAATGGAGGCAAAATGTCGCTGTGGTAAAGGTGTTATGTAGGTACTAAGTGTTGCATTGAGTGGTTAAGTAAACATCTGCACTTAGAGCAGGGTAGACCCAAAATAAGTTTTCAGGTCCACAGCAGTGGAATCGGTTCTTTCAGACCCTCGTGCTCAACGCTATATTGGTTAAGCATTTGCGGTAAAAACAGTGATAAGTATAGTGGTTAGTTCAACTCTGCACAAAGAAAGGGTTGTTACACTTTACTATGGGTTCCGCGGCAGTAGAGGTGCTTTTTACAGTCCCCGGTGAACAACTCTTTATAGGCTCAGCATATGCGGCGCAATATGCTTAACAACAGTGTTAAAATAAATACCGCACAAAGGAATCCACTGTGTTCATCTGTACAACGCTTTGTGGTCATAGTAAAGTGTTACTACCAGGTTTTTTACGAATATAATTAGAGTAGATATAATGGCTAAATTAGCTCTGCACACTAACAGTGTGTTAACACTACCAAGGCAGTAGAGCCGCTTATAACAGCCCCACGTGCACCACGCTTACTATGTTTGAGCGGATATGTAGCATCTAAGCCTTACTTGAGTGGTTAACTAAACTCTACACAAATAAATTCACTGTATGTGTCTGAACAACATTTTAAAGGTTAAATCAAGCTATACAGTGGTTAACTGAACTCTATACAAATAAATTCCCTGTACGTGTCCGTACATTGAATAAATACGCACTGTACTAGGAATAAGTAATGGTTCAGTGGTACTATTGACTCTGCACATTAGTTAGGGCAATAACCAATTGAGTTGGATCCATCTACTAAGTTACACATGGGGCAAATTACAGATTGTGAGTCACAGTTTAACAAAATTCAGCTAAAAATCCCAGTACAAAATCCACTATAGTTATAATCAAAAATCGCCTGGATGGTAATAACTACAGTCAGGTAAAAAACAGAGCTGTAACTCCATCCATTCATCCATCTTCAACTCCTTTTCCCATTTTTGCACATGGGGTCAGGGTGTCACTTCAACAGTGAAAATAATTTTGAGCCAAGGTTTACACTGCCAGGTGACTAGCCCTGCCGCAGTAGTTAATTCATACAACACACTCACACACACTCTCACCTACAGCCAATTTAGAGTGTTCAATCCACCTACTGCAGGTCTTTGGAATGTGGGAGGAAACCGGATCACCCAGAGGAAACCTGCATGACCACAGGGAGGGCATGCAGACTCCTCACATAAGGCACCCCAGCCGAGAATCGAACCAGAGAACCTCTTACTGTGAGTCAACAATGCTAACAGCTGCACCACAACGGCCAAACAAAACAGACCTGTAACTAATGCAGGACAAAGTGGGGGATGCCCTGGTGCAAACTGTTAGGGGGCACGAATGACAGGTGCTAATGGTCTGTCAGTAGTGCAGAACAAGAATTCATTTCTGAAACCAGGAGAACGTTATGACTTCAGAAATGAGTGTTGATTCTGCATTTGTGGTTCCAGTTGAAGTGCTGCTACCTTTGTAGCAAGCAGCTTGCTACAGGTTCCAAACCAGGAGAGTTTTTTTCTTCAGTCTTCAACTTTGTACAGTTCTGGTAAATTATGCCAAAAATCCAACATGCATTCAAAACCACAGGTGGAGATCTGTATGGCGCCATAGGACTCAGGCACAGCAATGTTTATTAATAATTAATGTTAAATGGGAAAAAATATTTACATTTCTGATGTCTGTCACTTGGAACACACATACACACACACACACACACACACACACATATACACACACACACACACACACACACACACACACACACACACACACACACACACACACACACACACACACACACACACACACACAGAGTCCGGACCATGAATGAAAAAAAAAAGAAATCCAGTCCAAATGAGCTGGTTCATAACTGGGCATTGTATTCATTCTGGCACTAATACTATGTGAAGCAGTTCATAGTGCCTCCCCCAATCTCGGCATGGTGGAACAGCTGTCATTTGATTTCTAACTTCCCTTCACCAGTTCAAGCAGAGTTTGTGTGTTTTACTGCTATAGTCGCAGAAAAATAAGTAATTCTGTTGCTTCTTCTTTATTTATGGCTGCCAGTGCTTCACACAGTTGAAGTGTTATGAAGAGAAAGCTGGATAGCACTCAGTATGGTAAAGGATGTAAAAAGCTGCTAATTCCATCTAAGCACTTGGCATCCAAACCTCCCCAGTTTAATTTCTGCGTAAAGTTAGTAACTGAGAAATGAAGGTGAACAACTGCACTACAGCCAGTCTGAGTTCATGGTACAGTGCTTTCCAGTATTCGGTACGTCTGACATGAGTGGGACATTCCCAGGTGCAGCAGCACCGATTTAACCACAAAATCAAATAAATAAATGCCACAGGTGTAAACTAACTGCATAGTAATAAATATATGGACAGCTTGACTTAACTATAATTTGTATCTTCCAAGATTGTCCCCAACATGAAATTCTTGGTAAGTGAAAAAATATGCTAGCATATTTCTAATTCAGAGAAGTCGTGTGTTGTATTACAAGACCATTTCTTTACATAATGTTCAAAGACATACAGTTTAAGACTGGGATTCAGAGACAGTTAGTGCACTGATCAGAGTTAATTAGTGGCCATGTGAAGTGTGCAGCAGGTATTGAAAGACAAAGCATAATATGTTAGTTTGAAGCTGTTAGCCGCCCCATGAAATGGACTCTGAATGTTAGCACAACACAGCTGTGCGACACTTGTCTATGAATCCAAGCCTAAACATGTTATTTGTTTCACTACTCGGTTTTAATTATCATTTTTCAGTTTCATTTTGTGTGTGTGTGTGTGTGTGTGTGTGTGTGTGTGTGTGTGTGTGTGTGTGTGTGTGAGGATGATCAGCAGCACGTATTATGATTATGTTCAGCACTAGTCAGCCCGTATTCTGTTAGAACTAATAAAGCATTAGTGTGGGTTACCTTTAATGTGCTGGAGCCTTTTGTCTGGATATACTTTATTTTATTTATTTATTTGTTTTACATTTGTTAACCGGGAAATTCCGACTGGACCAGGTCCATTTTCAGCGGAAGCCCAGGGAGAAAAGCTCCAACATCAAGTTATACAAATACAGTATATGTATTATATGTATATATAAACACACACATACTCTAAACAATCAGTCATTCATTGTCTGCTTACCCATGCAATCCAATCACCTGCTGCTACATTGGAGCTGAAGTGTGTCCCAGCACTTTCAGTAGCTGCAAGGAGAAACTAATCCTGGATTGGGGTAGCAGTCCTTTACAGGACACACACTATCACTCACACATACACATATGCAGGCAATATAGAGGCTCTCCAGTTCACTTACAGCACATCTTTGGGATGTCAGAAGTAATTGGAGCACCTAGAAGTAATCCTTGCAAACAATGGGAGGTGCCATAGCCACAAGAACACCACAGAGCTAAAAGCTGAGATGCAGTGGTACTAATTGCCGTACTGTTGTACCGTCTATGTTTTCTAAAGTAAGTCTGCCATGGAGTCTGCATCACTGTACTATAAAAGTACAGGAAGTGGGACTCCATGCTGCTGGGTACAAATCTCACTCAAATGCCCCAGACTGTTCCCAGTCCATAAGTTACAAGCATCGTCAGCAATTGAAGTGTTAGTACCAGTATTATTGGCACTCTAATTTGCCTGATTGTGACATGAACTCTGCTTGTGCAGCCTTTGCATTACATATATTGAAATAAGCAAGTACTGATCCTCCCACCTTACCCAACCCCTGGTTCTGAACATCAATGGTGTGGTGAAGCATCAAGCAAAAACTCTAAAATTTCTTTTCCTCACAGAATCCCATACAGCATTGTCAGATTTCAATGCGTTAATTCATTCAGGCGTGAAAGATATGTTTAAAATCACTTTGTTTTATTTTTTGTCTTGCTAAATTACCTACAGCATTTTTATAAAGGATTGCTTAATTACTTGGATGACAAATAGAAATTAAACTGTGATATTACTATGAACGACAATAGAAAATAACCAGTTGTTAAAATTACTATCCATCATGCATCACCCAATAATACTAAAATAATAATCATGTGCCCCGAGAATCCCCCTTCAAGCTTTGTTCTTCTTATCTGCATTTTCCTTGGCTCATTTAACATTATTTCTGCTACTCTTACTTGACCCACATAGTATATCCTTTTGATGATGTCAGCACCTGTGGCCTTAATTTAAAAGATAACCTAACTGAATATTCTGCCAGTGTTTCTGGCTACTGTTACACTCCTTATTAGTTAATTAATTAATTAAGTATGTCACTCCACCACTGTTGAATATTTGCACTGACTTGCTTATTCACAAACAATGTTTTTCTTTATTCTAGGCCAGAACATCAAAGTAGATACCATGTAAATGCTGCAGATATGAAATTGAAGCTATACACTGATGTGCTGAAAGATCAGAGTATGTGTACCACACCATAATGTGCCATGCTGGGCTCTACTACAAGCACAGGACCCCCAGCTGCTCAAAGAGCACCATCTCATAGACAGGGACTGTGCCTACTGCTCGTGTGGGGCTGCTTCTCATGCTTGAACTAAGATAACAAGTTTGGACAAGCTGCAGCAGCTGTGCTGAGAGAGTTCAGCTGCCATATCTTGCTGAAAACATCTTTTGAGTTTGAGAAAGGTAAATGTGTCAGCCATGAGTGGCAGGTGGTGGGAGTTTAAGTTTGATTTTTAGTCAGTGATCCCGAGGGGAGTTTAGGTTTAGGAAGTGCGAGAGGAGTTTAAGGTTATGCAGTGGTTGCAGAATTTATGTTTAAGGTGGGGGAACGGAGGTTTATGTTTAAGGAGTGATTGGGAAATTTATGTTTAGGGAGGGAGAGATAGAATTTTAGGTTTTGTAGGCAATTGGGTAGTGTAGGTTTATGAAAGGGAAATGGAGTTTAAGAGATACAGACTAGGAGTGGAGTTTTAGGTTTAGAGAGTGGGACAGGAGTTTTAGTGTTAGGCAGTGGTTGGGGAATTTAGGTTTAGGCAAGGCCCAGGTGGGAGTTGTAGAACTAGATAGGGATAGGGCTCTGGAAGGGCTATGCAGTTTAGTATGATCAAGTGATGGGAAATCAAGCTTGTTTACCAGGACTGGGATTGTGAGAGTTAGGTCACTTGACTATTTTGAGCGAGTGTGAGGAGCTAATAGCATAAAGCACTTTTGGTAGATCCCCAGGCTGTGTCTGATGCATGTTTGCTGTACATCATCTGGGTGGCCATGGCCAGTTACTCTTCTATACAGTGTATATTTGCTTTTTCAAACAGTTTGGTTTGAATTTTAAGTTCCAAAAGCACTGAAAGCCTCATTTATGCATGCTTTAAAAGCATACAGTGCTTCAGCAAAACTTTCCTAAAAGCAAAAAAGCAGCTTCAAATGAAACACAGTATTAGTTGACATGCCTTTTTTATTTTACAGTGTCAGCTTTTGTTTTGAAAGTGATATGCATTATTATGCAAGAATTATATGCCTTTCAAGTTCTAAAAGTGTTCAAGAAAGACTTTGAAAGTTGGTTCAAAACGAATATCAAAACGATGCAGCAGTTTGATCTCTGTCCAACTTGTAACACTTAATAGTCTGTTACATGATGGCTCATAAGTACATCTTAATCGGTTTATTTCAGCTTTTAACTGAGACAATGCCTGCTTGTTTATTAATTTACATATACTGATCTGAGCACCATGGTCTTGGGATTAAATACTAAGTGTATATGCTTCCTTTAGACTGTTGACTACAGGCAGTGCAGAATATTCTATAGTTATCCGTGCGGGTCCTACCATCATTTCAACAATTTCTGTCATACTTGCATTTCCAAAACTTTTGCAGTCTTATTTCATACTCACCGAGATTTTGTTTACCACAAGTCCTTAACAGCAGCAGTAATCCAAAGCCTTCCTTTAATATTCTGCATTTTGGGCTACCACCTGCAAAGTATGTTTCCACCCATGAGCTGTAATCCTTGTTAATAACCTTGGTTTGGTCTCTAAGGCACAATCTGATATGATCTTGTTTATAAACATCAGTGAAGTGAATTATTAGTTTCAGGTCTGTGAGTGTCACACATAGCAACAACTGGTCCTGGAACTTGAAACCCAAAGTCTTGGAACCACATCAGTACTAAATGTAATACGGGTGGAGTTCACCGGTTCCTGCCCATCCACTGAAGGCATGTGTAAAAAAGTTCAACAACAAAATAAGCACATATATAAAACTTACGCATTTATGTTAATAACCTTTGATTTTAATCAGGCCTTAAATGCTTTTCAGCAGTTAATTGTCATCGTTTTTGTTTGTGAGGTTTGTATGGGAGCAGATTACTATCTTTTGCTCACTAGGTATAATGGCAATCTTTAGCTTTGCTTGTGACTTCTACAGCCACATCTCACAATAGTCCCTGGTTTGTTATATCTATCTGATAACCAGGTGAGTGGGCTGGCCATCTAACCCTTTTCAGCCACAAGCCAAGCTCCAAGAGAGCAATAAATTTAAGAAGCTGGAGGTACAGTATTTTGAAAACACATTTGCAAAATAGAGCAATAGAAGGCTTTACAGAGTAGTAAAATGACAAGATGAGGTACATGATTACTACATAATCTAACAATATTTACAAATTTGAGAACAACTGGCTCTTGCTTCTGAGTGTGTAAGTGTGTATGAGTACACATGTGCATCTCCACAAGCTCATCTAAGTTTATTTTTCTACACTGCGTAAACGGGTGTCATTAACTTTTGTGGTGAAATTCTGAGAACTAAAAGCATAGAATCTTCATTGTGCTGAAGTTACAGACCTATTTTCACAGAAATACATGTTAGGACAAAAGTTGCTGTTTAAGCCTTTCTGAGCTGGTGGCAGTCTTTTAGCATAATTCCTAAATGTTTTGTGTCGTCCTTGATTTCACGAAGAAAGAGAATGAGAGACCAACTTATTGACTGTTCTGTAGATCACGGTTTGAAAGCAAAATGCAGTGTAAAGAGATTGTGTGCATTTCTAATACCTGTTTCACTGTGTCTTAGTGTACCAAAATGTATTCTTCATGGTCCGAGAAAGTTACTTCTAGCATTACTTGCCAAAAGTCAGAGTGAATCAGACATCTGGTATCTAGCTGAACAATTTTTCTGTTGAGAAGTTATCCAGCCACACACACACAAATAAATAAGAGGAATGGCATACCAACAATTTGCCTTATAACAGTATGATGCTTAATATGGTAAAACTTATCAACTTTACATGGGGAATATTTGCAGTCGTGTGCAGTTGTTATGTAATGTAGCCATGCAGCTAATTAAATTTGTCTGGTATAAATAATCAATAATTAAAGAATCAAAAACAAGTATATATACTTTAACATGTGGCCACGGTGGTGCAGCGGTTAGTGTTGACACCTCACAGCAAGAGGTTCTCTGGTTCGATCCTCGGCTGGGGTGCCTTCTGTGCGGAGTCTGCATGTCCTCCCTGTGGTTGCATGGGTTTCCTCCGGGTGCTCCAGTTTTCTCCCACATCCCAAAGACATGCTGTAGATGGATTGGACACTCTAAACTGGCCCTAGGCATGAGTGTGTGCATGTGTGTGCCTTCCGTAGAAGGTTGGGCGCCTGGCTGACAACTTGACACCATAAAACTCTACTGCCAATCATGAACGGACAGGTGATCCGCTGTGGCGACCCCTAACTGGGAAAATCCAAAAGAAGAAGAAGAAGAAGACCCAGAAGGGGACCCAAGTCCTTGATCTCTGTGGTAGGTGTCATCTAATCCTAAAACAAGGTCAGATATAATCAACTAAGCCAACCTAACAACAAAATCAAGTAATTTAAGGTGTTTCTTAGCTTATTTAGTTCACCTACACAATATTTAATGCCCTTATTGTGTGAAGTACATTGTGTAGCTTTGAGTGAGCTTCTAGCTGCGGTCACCCTTAGCCCTAATCGCTTGCATTTTTTACCCCCTGCTGTGTCTTGTCCCCTACCTCCTCCTTACAATCAGGCAAATTTTTATTCATTTTAAAACAACTCTTCTAGTGGATGGTAGCCCTATCCATCCTAATTTAACCATATATTATGTTAGAGAAACAACTCAGGAGGAATGGAGGATCAGGATCGTCTCTGAAACCCAAATTGGCAACACATCAAAGAATCACATCAGTGAAGACAAATTCCTGAAATACAAAAAAGGTGAAAACTCCAGCCCCCCTTTTGGAGGACAGCTCCCCCAACCCCTGAATTTACTGTATGATCACCCAAATATGAAGAAGGGAGATTTCTCCCAAAACAAAGAGGTCACCTGCAGCACGCACTTAGAAATTGCACTAATATTGATTTCCTGTGGAAAACCATCACTGATGTTCTATTCCTCAGCATCTTGTGCTCTGGGCACTTGATGCTCAGGGAATCTAACCTTAACTACCTGCAGATATACTGAAGGGGGATGAACAGTTAAAACATTACGTACACTGCAGTTAGATTTATGTACTGATCTTCTACCTGCAGATATACTGAAGGGGGATCACAGTTAAAACATTATGTACACTGCAGTTAGATTTATGTACTCATCTTCTACCTGCAGATATACTGAAGGGGCATCACAGTTAAAACATTATGTACACTGCAGTTTGATTTATGTACTGATCTTCTACCTGCAGATATACTGAAGGGGGATCACAGTTAAAACATTACGTACACTGCAGTTAGATTTATGTACTGATCATTTCTATTTTATTTTATTACTGTATAAACCAGTTATGTGAAACTATGAAGCTTTACATTATTTTATGATGCCTAAACATTATAATATCATATGTCTTCCATTTCAATAAAATAAGTAATTTTTTTCTGCATTCCCATTTTTATTTGTGACATTCTGTTGTTAAACATCACTATTAATACAAGTCATTGTTTGGCACTGACAATACTTGGTTATAATGTAAATTTGTATATACCTAATTGTGAGATAGCTGTTAGCTGTCCATTTTTGCATTCTACAATGATTCGTTCATTCATTTCCTGATCACCTGCTTTTCTAATTCCAGTTTGGTAGGGCACCAGTGTTTATCCCAGCATTTGTGGATGGAAAGCAGAGAAACTTTTCCTGGTCAGGATACGACCCTACCACAAAGTGCGCACATGTGGACAGACAGACAGACACACACACACACACACACACACACACATATATATATATATATATATATATATATATATATATATATATATATACACAAACTCATTTATACTTATTAAATGCATCTAAGGGCAATTCTGGAGGATTGCTGTTTCACCAGTGGTATGGCTTTGGGATGTGGGAGAAAACTAGAGAATCTGTAGAAAAGCCAAACGGACACAGAAGAGTCCAGCATATTCTACAAAGAAGGTATCCCAGCCAAGTGCCAAAAAGAAGAGTAGCACTGTGAGGTAGTAACACTGTCCACCACAAAACTGTGTCACCAAATTCTTAACATATTTACTGCTACATACTGTTTAGACTGTATTTTGTTGTATTACTTGACGTTAGAGCCCTTCTCTTTTAACTTCTTATAAACAGGCTTTTGCTCAGTGGGGTATCCCACTTACTGAATAAAACTGAATAAGTAAAATACCAGCATTTAAGCACCTGTCTGACTGTCTCTTGATACTTTTAAATACCCCCCGTATATGTACATTTCACTTAATTTGCCCTCTGACAGTGCTTAACAGTGTCTTGTATCTGCTACCACTTTATATAAAATAGATTGCAATAAAAAGCAAAGTATCATTACTGAAGCAATTTTAAAAACTAAAGAAGAGCAGTGATTTAAGCCTCCTCGCCATTAATGTCCTCCATCATATTAAATTATACAGGCATTACTAGTGTATATCTCATGGCTGGTGTTTAATAAATCATAGTGCCAAACAGTGTGAAATAGCCAGCATTTGCAAAACTGATTTAGGAGGATTCAGATATATAGCCATTATAACCTTTAACAGATAAAATCAAATGATACTGATAAATACGTTCACATTTTAAAACTCAATAATGTTTCAGCTGTATAAAAAAAGACCTAACACAGCCTTTTAACTATCATTGAGATCTTAATAACACAACCTTTAAGTGACGCCTTTGTAACAAATTGTTTTTTAAGCTGTTACTAATGCCATTTGATTTTTACAATGTCATCCTAACTGGAGATTTGTAATAAGTGGTATAAAAGGATAAAAAGGAAAAATAGCATTTGTCTTTATACATTGCTATTCTATTAAAGTAAAAGTTGAAAACATTGTATTAGCTCTGTATGATTTATAAGTAGTGTTTCTTCTTCTGTTAAAGCACACAGCTTGCTATTCAAAAACTGTTTAATAGATACTGGTTTGAGGGTGCTTATCACACAAAGTAACCAGGTCTCCAGATGATGCTATTGACTCTAACATATTACTCATGCAGTGAGGTTAACATAACAGCAAATCTAGTTATGTGTTCTACATAGCAGTTCGTTACCACTGGTTCTGGAGCAAGGGCACAAGGCTTATTAATTTCCAAATCCTATGTTGCTTATTCAACTAAAAAGTAACATATGTTAGTTGGCAGACCACAAGAAAAAAGTTGTAGTGCCATGATGTAAGAATCCATATGTATTCATTGTCGTGGAGGCAAGAATATAGCAGGCAAATATCTTTTCTGCCGCCGATGTCAGCCATTACAAATGTTGTAATGGGTATCAGCAACATCTGTATACAGCCGACATAAAATATGATACTGCTTGTCCTTATGATGTCCCTTCTTTTCCTCAGTAGTTGTCAAGTGTACTCTGAATGCAGTGACCTTGCTGCTCACAATAGGTGGTCCTTTGGTCACTTGTTAGCATGCCTGCTAGTATTTTAATTAAAATCTAAATGTGAATTAAGGAAAGGGCTATCTTCTTAATTGAGGAAGAAAATTATTTGTTTATTAGTTAAGCGCTATGATGTGGAGATGGTATCCTGAGCTAGATTAGTGTCTGCTCTGGTGGTATTCACTGGACACTGCATGGAGTGTTACCCAAGATGGGACCCAAAAGAATACCTGCAAACATCAAAAAGCCGGAAAAAAACTCTGTACACTCTGTACTTCTGAAATCCTTTGTCAGGACATAGTAGTTGTGGAACTCCACCACATCCTTCACTTGTTACCTAAGAACAGTAATGCACATTTACTTAACAGAAACTGAGCATTTACACATCTGAGGAACTATTCCTCACTTGCTTATAGAAAGAAATAACTGCAATGAAAACAAGAATGCAACCTTCCAGTTTGAACTACATGCTTCAGTTCTACAGAATGAATGAATGTTAGCTGTCAGGACTGTTCGATAAAAAAAGAAATGATACCATGAAAATTGTACCACAGTGCTGTTTGAGACAACACATAAAATTAAAGATAGTTATGTAGTCTGGTAATGTTTACATTCTTGCCATCCTTCACTTCGCTATGTAGCAGTGCTTGCAAGATCTGTGTAATGGAACCCCAGCTACCCCAATAAGGCTTAATTTAAGATGTTAAAACTTTCAGTGTTGTAATTCTGCTTGAGTTTGATATTCTTTATTTCTCTCTGAAGTTTATGACTGTTATAGAAGTCTAAATTCAGATCATCTCCCTTTGATACCAGAGCCCGCCTTAGCCTTGTGCAGTTTCTGTGCATTACTGCATGGCAAAATCATAAACTTTTTCTGTGCATATTCCCAGGACATTAGAAACAGGAAAACTCCAAGCTGATAGAAAACTTAAAACATAAATCATTGTCTTTTAGGTAGGACTATAGTTAAGGAATATTACTACTGACTACCTGTAGCACATGAGTACATCACCTATTTATGATGTGCTAAGAATGAATCATGGACACTTTCAACCCTTTATTATGGGATGGACTAAATCTCCAGCAGCTGTTACCTCTCTTTCTCTCCTTCCTTGAGAAAAGATGCCATGTCATGACATCATATCTGCACTCTCTGACCAGAAGTAGTCATCTGTTTTTCTTTTGCCCCTTGTCGGTTTCTAATTAGTGATTTAGAATTTATTCCACAGCAGCATGTCTGTCTATTGATTGTCCACTCCCCTAAGCCACATGCTATTCACCAGTTTGTCCAGTGTCATAAATCTCAACATCTTAGCAGAAGAAATCTGGACAAAGCCAAAAATAACGGGGAGACAAAGGCCCAAAATAGGGACAGGTTTTAAATATTGCTTGTTTAAACTAAGAAAGTTGCTAGAATAAAAGGTTTTGTGTTTCCATGCATTTTCTGAAGGATATGAAGTCTGAAACTCAAATGTCTGTCATTTATTTAGTGAATTCAATCTTCACTGATATGCCAAAAAAAAAAAAAAAAAAACAATTTTTGAGGAACAGACCAAACATACAAGGCAAAAATCTGGACATTCTGTGAAAATCTGAACAGTTGAGAGGTATGTCGCATTTGAGGAATGGATCACCACTTAACTGGAGATTTCTTTTATAGTGGTATTGCACTCCCCTCCTGTGATGTCAGCCCAGCGCATCAGAACTGTAGTGAGCATCAGCGGTAGCGAAGGTCACTGCCCTCCCAAAGTCTCACTATACCAATTTCATAGGTTGACTGGTAATTGTGAACTGGCAGGGGCTAAGAAATACAGTTCTCTCAACACTATGACAGCATGGGTAACTGGCACAGCCCTGGTTTCACCAGAATTATTTCTCTAATTTAACATGATCTCCCTTAAAAGAATGATGTGGATACTCTACAAAAGGGCCTTACAGAAACAGATGCTTGGTGCCAGAGCCATGGGCTCAAGCTCAATGTCAAGAAATGCATAGTTATCCCCTTTGGGAAAAAACATGTACCCGTGAATTATCACATAGGTGGCAGTACACTAAACACCGAAAGTGTGATAAGAGACTTAGGGACACAGGTGGACAGTGGTCTCACCTTCAATAACCACATCGCCACAACAGTTAGGAAGTCCTTCTAAGTGGCACACCTCATCACTAAGGGCTTTTCACCCAGAAAAAAGGAGGTCATTGTCCCACTGTACTCATCCCTCATTAGACTCATTATGGAATACAGCGCCCCATTTGGTATGTACCTCTCAAGACCTCTGCAACAACTGGAAAGGCCGCAGAAATACCTCACTAAAAGAATCACAGGCCTAAAGCAGATGCCCTATGCTGACTGCCTTAAAAAACCTCCAGCCATACTCTGTCGCATATCGTCTACTCCGAGGCGATCTCTGCTTAACATACAAGGCCATGTCAAACCCAGAGCTGTTGGACATGCTACACTTAAACAAATCCCAATCACTCAGAGCCACATGCTCCAGGGATCTAAATCTTGTCATCACAATAAACAAAACATGCTGGAGGGATAGGTTCCTGACCCAGAGACTCCCCAGCCTCTGGAATAGATTGCCCACACATGTCAAGCAGAGCACCTCTTTGGCCCTCTTCAATAGGAACCTTGATGATTGGATAGGAGAAAGGAAATTCACCCCGGGGATCACATCAGTCGCTCTGCTAGACAGGGGTCCAGGGAAGTAAATAGTGTGGGAAGAAATAGCCAGGGAATTGTTATGGCTAGGCTTGTATAGGCCCTAGGGCCAATAGCCTAGTACCAACCTATGAACCTATGAACCTATGAGCAGGCAACTGTCTCATTATTCTTGTACCCCTGTGTCACCCCAGCACATGCCCAAACTGCTAATCAAACTTAGGTCACTTTCTAAGTGATCTGGTTGTATGGATGGGAGATCTTGGGAAATACCTGGAAAATATTCAGAAGGTTCTCAGTCCCTGAAAAGGCCATACCCCACTGTAAATGATTAAGAGATCTGTACTGCATTAAGTGCAGTTAAATACATGTGGTTAGAAATACATGTTCTCTTACCTTGATCTCACACAAAGCCGTCTCTTCACTCAAGTCAAGAGAGCTGTGGGTGATCAGTATGTCATTGCAGCTGCTGTATAACCTATTACCCAGAGGAATGCAGTGCAAAAATAAAACTACAAACAAAAAAATTAAAGTAAGGCAGGAAGAATACATATAAGTGATATTTAACATTTTCTTAAATGCACTAATTGTCACTTTAATGATTCCAAACAACTTGTTGATGTCAGTCACCACAGGGTAAGTACTACATTTCAGGCCAGTGCGAAACACTGTAGGAGAGATATATGTTGCTCAACATTATTAGCTCTGCTAGGAAATGGTAATGCAGGTATGCAAGTGTGCAAGGAATGAAACCTGCCCCCTCATACTTAAAGTACTACTGTTCTAGATTTATTTGTCACTGCAGGCAGTGACATAGGCCTCTGTCTGTCAAGCAGATGGCCAAGTCAGACAATAATGACAAAAATCATTTATGTTACAGTTTAACAGAGTAATACATATTGTTACCCATTTTTCAATTAAACTGTTTATGATGCTTTAATGATTCCTGTCACTGCCATGTACACAGCTTCAGTTATTTTCAATTGTCAGGGTCCCAGTAGACTGAATGTTCCAGCTTAAGAATGTGTGATGGAATGAGGCATGTCAAGTTTCATCATTCCACAGTCAGACATTTAGCCTTACTGTACAGCCATACTTAGTTTTTTTTTTCACCTCTGTTGATGGCTTAAAGAGTTTTCACCCTGGTGTTGCACTGGTGCTTTTCCCTCAACAGATGTATCTTTCACCACCATCTGCAATGACATGAGGGTCCTTGTCCAAAACTGCAGTAATGTTTAAAAATATTTAGCAATAAATTAAAAAGACTGATTCACAAAATGTTGAAGGTGACTTCATTCTGTTTTTTTTTTTTTTTTTAATTATTAACCTGATTCTCTTCCCAGATATATGTTACTGTAGGAACTCTAACAAGCATGTCTACCAGTGAATAACCTGCGTAATACACCCCAGAAAAATATACCATCCACTTGTGTATGTAACAGACTGGATATCTGGCTGGGGTCTGCTAAACTGCTCCAAAGGATGCCACTAACCACATGTTAGTACTATTGTATTACATCGACTTCCCTTTTGGCAGTGATTTATACTCTGGTAAATCCCCCCACACACACCTTCAATGAAGAATGCATAATGTGAACCAGGCCTATTGAAAGTACATGGCCTGTAACTGTGATCCTTGGAAATGCAAACTGAAAGTCTTTCTCTGATGTTTATCAGTCTACTAGTTAACATATATATATATATATATATATATATATATATATATATATATATATATATATATATATATATATATATACATATATATATATATATATATATATATATATATATACATATATATATATATATATATACATATAAATATATATGTATATATATATATATATATATATATGTATACATACATATATATATATATATATATATATATATATATATATATATATATATATATAAACCCTCCCACACACACACATGTATTGGAGGAGTGCAAGAGCAAAGCCTCCAACCAAAAATTCCCATCTAAGGTATAACAGCAAACTTTGCAGTTCTGTTTTTTTTTTTTTTTATTAATTCTAAATTGCAATTTATATTTGACACTATTTGAACTCGCACTGGTGGGTCTTGTTCTTTTGATAGCCAAACTACAGGTTCCCTGCTGGTGCTGAAGATTGTGGGAAGGCCTCATCATTTTGGAGGAGCCTGAAAAGTTTTCATTCTTTGTGAACGAGTAGTATTACCTCGTCTTCATCCAGTCTACCACTGTCTCAGATAGCTTTGCTGCTCACCACTGGACATAATGTGGACAGGATCTGATTGCCCATGCTGTCTGAGACAAAACATGGTCATTCCTGGACTACCCTGTGCTATAGTATATAGAAAGAAAAACAGTTTAACATCCCACATGAAACATTGCATTTAAGAAGTATTAAAAATAATAGATGCTGTGCACCAGCGCTGACACATTTCTACATTTCAGAGACTATAGTGGTCAGAGCAACAGCTGCCATGCTAATTAGCAGAAAGAATTTCTTTGCCGATGTCCTCAGTCTTCCTCAAAAAGCAGTGACTTCTTTGGCACACATGAAAGAGAGGACATTATTATAGTGTTCATTTAGTTGGCTTATTCTAGAACACTGCAATTTGAAAATGAGCAGGAAACCACATACACACACACACACACACACACACACACACACACACACACACACACACACACACACACACATATCAAGTAATGTGCTTTCATTTAAAGAATTGCCTGCATTTTCATGCTCATTTTTTATAATTAGAATGTTCCAGAATTATGTAATGAAGTACTCAGCACTTCTTCTATTTTAAGTATGCCAGAATATAAACTAATTATCAAATAAGCAGCAGTTCCAGCCATTATAGCCTTTGAAATGATGTCCTTGCATGACCATACTACTGCAGTTTCTTTTTTTAATATTGAACAGGATTTTTCTTTTTCTTTTTGTTTCAGTCAAATTAGAACACTTGAGGAACAAGGACTACATGTAACATAAAGATTAACAGTGTGAGTTTTCCTGTAAAGGACCAGTATATGATGATGACAACTTATCAAATCGCAGTAGCTACCTTCCTCCTTATACAACAATCACTATATTTCCATTTGTCAATAAAGCAGGACAGAAGTTTCTCCAACTGATTTGCCTTCTCAGTACATCACATGTTAGGTTTACATGAAACTTTGCATTTCTTTCTTTTGGAATTTGCTTCACTGCCTTCTTTCCCATGGAAAAGGCCACATAGCAAAGTGTTAGCAGTAATATTTGCTTTCCTTCATACAAAAGAGACCTTTGCTGAACAAAACAGCATAGAAATGTTGACTAAATAAAAGGAACACATTTCTTTGGGACACCAGCTAGACCACACTGTTACATCATGGCATCAGTTACAGCTGAGGGCAGCTTAGGCTGGAGTAACAGGAAATGTTAACACTGCTTGTTGAAAGAAAAAGTGAATGAGGGAGGAGTCCCTGCATGTAACAAATGTATAATCTTTATCAAAGAAATTTAATTTAGGCACTGTTTGGAGATGAAAAAAGAAAGGGCTCTTCAAAGTATCTTTGGAAGCTGGCAAAGAAACAGACTAAAGAAAGGAATTGAAAAAAAATGGTTTACTGATGCTGACTCTAAAGATTCTGAAAGTACTCATAATATCAGTTCTGAGAAATTCACTCCGTATGAACAGACAAAACAGTATGAAAGAAGAAGAGAGTTCAAAAATGTCAGTTTCTGGGAAAACAGACTAGATTGTGATGAGTAAAGCTTAGCTGGAAAAGATAACCACAACAGTGTGGCTGCCACACCAGTCTATAGTAGGGTAGAGAAAATGAAGAAAACATTAACAGCTACTTATAGTCTGGTAGATATACTAATACTGCATTTCTATTCAAGAGGCATTTGACATTAAGGTGTTTTGGTCATACACATTATGTTCATTTAATTCTATTATACATAAAGCTTTGCATACTGAATCTGTTACTGCATGTATGCTGGCCCCAGGCTGACTGAAATCGGTTGGAACTATCAATGTTCTATCCTAGTAAACAAATTCAGATACGTTTATGTGCTTATTTATGTGGATTGTACAATACAAAACAAAACAAAATAAAAGATGATTTATAGAAAATAATTCTTTCGTAACCAGTTTTCAGTTGATCACAAAGTAACACATTTTCTGCCTAGTTAGTTCTTATTTAGTCTGTCCCTGTTAATTATTGTTGTTGATCTTTTTTTTTTAAGTGTAGGTGCACCACAGCTCATAGAAATAATAAAGGGGTAGGTAAAGCTGTACAGCAAAGAGCTATACAACATAACGCTCCACTTCCTCTATTTTTTTCTCTTTTTACATTTTTCATTTATTATTTTTTTTACAATATGCAAGACTACTGTGTTCTTAAAACATAGAACAACAAATTGCAACCTTAACTCTGTTAAAAGTTTCATCCTGGATTTATCCAACACTGCACCAGGAAGAGGCTTCTTCAGTTTCTAAGCCACTAGATGGACAGGGATTCAAAGCTCTAACATTTGTCTCTGTCACTCTGTCAGCTTTTAGCTCTGACAAAGGACACTGCACTTTGATGTTTCCTGAACAAAATGTAGACCCTGTCATGGAAGGCATTCATACTGATGTACAGAAAGAAAAAGGAAGCAAACTTAAAAATTTCATTCTACAGATGTTTTACCCAGGCATGTCTGCAAGTTTACATTATGGTTTCAGTGGGCCTGTGCATTTGTTTTTTTGCAGCTAGGTGAATGGCTTGCTCAGAATCATAGAATGAGAGGCAATGAAGAAATGTTAACCTTTATTGTCTTGTTCCAAATGATGAGCATTACAGCATAGTGTTTTAATAGAAACACAGATGGCATGTCAACTCCCAGCATCAATACGCTATTAGCAAAGGCTACTACAGCCCTAGAATCTGAATATTTCCTGAGTGCATCTCTAAACTTAATGACTTGTTCCATTAGTTCTAGAATAATGCTATCAAATGCAGAATATCTGTTCCATTATCTCCACAAATAATGCAATAAATTGTTAAACAGAGTGATATAACCATTTAGAATTAACGCTTCCCATTACCTTAGCCCTGTAAACCAATTCCATTACATCATGTGTAGTGCTCCTGGAACTGTGAGTATTTTAGGTGCAGCTGATTACAATGAATACACCAGTTCAGCTGATGAGATCTTGGTGCACCCCCTCCATATAAATGCCAACTACAATGTCACCACTTGGCAGGCAAACCGATACTTAGCTAGTAATTTACAGCTGTGTCTGACAAGAGATGCTTATTAGTGAGTTAGGTACCTGGGTAAACCTTTCATTCAAATCATCAAATTGAGGTGAAAACTAAAAAAAAGCACACATATGCAGCAAAAACTTGCAAGGCTTTTATTGTATAATTGTTAGGCAGACTATTAAGAACAAAAGTTTCTAAAATTCTTTGCATCTTTCTCATTGTGTTACCACAATTATCCCAGCCAAACTTGTAAAATAATAATTCTTTGTGGAATATTTCAAAAATAATTTTGGTTTTCTTTTCTGCATCTGACGTCTGCTACAGCAGTGGAATATATATATATATACATATATATATATATATATATATATATATATATATATATACACACACACACACACACACACACACACACACACACACACACACACACACACACACACACACACACACATGTGGGTCTATCTTGCTTAATCAAAATACACAGAATATACATACATACAAATATTTCAAGCACGAGCATTAATGGCCTTCTAGCTTGTCAATATACCAGAACACTTGTTCCCTTAATAAGTGTCCAGGCTGTTCTTAAAAATATCTAAACTAGTACTTGCTGTACTGTAATTTGGTAGTCTCTTCCATGTATCAGCTACTCAGTCAGAGAACCAGTTAGTGCACTTCTCATTCCTATAGAATCTCCTACATAGGTCATCTGATGATTCTGTAGTACTTTTTGTTAACTCCAAACATTCCCATAGGTAGTTGTCACTAAATGCCCTATATACCTGAATAAAATCTCCTCTTCGATATCTGTAAGAGATACTGTACAAGTTCAGATATTTTAGTCTTTCATAATAACTTAAATTTTCACATCCATGGATACCCTTGGTATATTTCCATTGTACTCTTCCAGTGTACTCATGCTTGTTTTCTTATAGGGTTTCCATACTGTTATTCCATACTCAAGTTTGGGTCTAATGAAAGACCACAAAAGTACCTCACTAAGAGGATTACTGGCCTCAAACAGATGCTCTATGCAGCCCGACTCAAGAAACTCCAGCTGTGCTCGGTTGCATACCACTTACTCAAATGTGATCTCTGCCTGACATACAAGGCCATGTCCAACCCAGAATTGATGGACATGTTCCACCTAAAAAAAAAAACAAATCCCAGAGAGCCACACGCCCTAGAGATATAAACCTCACCACAACGATAAATAGGACATGCTGGAGGGGATAGATTCCTGTCCCAGAGACTCCCCATGCTTTGGAACAGGATTCCAATATACAGAGCCCCTCACTAACACTCTTCAAGAGAAACTTTGACGGGTGGATGGGAAACAGTAAATTTACCCCGGGGATCACTGCAGTGGCTCTGCTGGACAGTGGTGCAGAGAACTAATAGCTCTGCTGGACAGAGGCACAGGGAACTAATCTAAGGGGGTGGCGAAAGCCAACACATTTTGGCTAGGCTTATAAATGTCCTTGGGCAGATAGCCTAGTACTTATCTATGAACCTATAATATAACTAACAAACAATGACTTCATTATTTTTGATTTCCTAGACTTTATAAATCTTTTTATACAACCTACAATTCTATAACTATCATTAACCAATTGGTTGATATGATTAGAAAAACTCATAGCTGAATCTACCCATATACCCATGTCCTTAAATGAGTCTACAGTTTAAAATTACACTTACCCGAATTTGAAAAACGAGAGATGACTTCACTGAAACTTTACTGTTGCGAATCAATGGATCACTGGTATTTTTTCTAAGGGAAATGAACCACTTGGCCACCAGGGTGAACTTTGCCCTTTTCCCCAGCGTAGTACGATCTTGGAGTTGGTATATTTAGTTAGGGGGGTGTGGAGGACGAAGTCCCCCGACTTTAATGGGTTCAATTTGTGTCTGTTTTTTTTTTTTTTGTTTTGTTTTTCCCCTGGTGCCCAAGTGGTTCTTTTCCCTTAGAAAAAATATTGGTAATGCATTGATTCACAATACTAAGGTTTCAGTGAAGGTGGTTTACATTTTAGTGGGTCGAGTAAGTGTAAATTCCATTAATGAAAGTAGACCCATGTATATATATATATATATATATATAGGGTCTATATTATATTCTCAAAAACCGACAATGTCGAATCTGACATTGTCGACACGAGAATATTGAATGCTCAGAATCCTGAGCATGTAAACGGAAATTTCTGAAAGGGGAGATTTCCATTTACTGCAATGTACTGCAGTCTCGGAGTTGGTATATTTAAGTAGTGGGGGGTGTGGGGGTGCAGGGGGGCTTGCCCCCTTTTTTAAACCCGTTAGAGTACTTTTTTCTTTTTCTTTTTTTTTTTTTGTGTTTTTATAAGGTCGATGTTTGAAGACATTGACCATATGGTGTCGGCCATATGTTGTTCGATGTTTTCAAATGTCGATCTTATAATATAGACCCTATATATATATATATATATATATATATATATATATATATATATATATATCAAAACATAGATGTTTATATAAACTATGTGTGTGTGTCTGTACACATACATACATACACACACACACACGCATATATATATATATATATATATTTATATATATATATGTATATATATATATATATATATATATATATATATGTATATATATATATATATATATATATATATATATATATATATATGTATATATATATATATATATATATATAATTATGTATAAATATATATATATGTGTGTATATATATATATATATATATATATATATATATATATTTATATATATGAAGCTTGTACTAGCGAAAGCTCAAACAATCGAAACCACATCTGCCGAACACACTTTAACGAAAGTGCTTTTTACCGAAAAAGCACTTTAGCTAAAGTGTGTTAAAAAATCTAAAAAATAAAATTAAAAAAAAGCACACAGAACTCACGTTTCCACAGGGGGACAAGTCCCCCTGCACCCCCCCCATGTGGGGGGCTGCACCCCTCACACCCCCCTACTT